>NC_085141.1:59471953-59529678 GCF_024139115.2 Armigeres subalbatus | reverse complement strand
GTACGGCGCTTTGGACTCCGCAAAACGCTCGATCGAATAGAGTTCGCCGCCGTACCAAACTGACTATCTACAAAACGCTTATTAGAGCGGTAGTTCTCTACGGACACGAGACCTGGACGATGCTCTGGAGGATCAACGCGCACTGGGAGTTTCGGAAGGAAAGTGCTGCGTACCATCTATGGTGGGTGCAGATGGCGTACGGTACGTGGAGGGCGAATGAACCACGAGTTGCATGAGCTGCTTGGAGAACCATCCATCGTTCACACCGCAAAATCGGACGACTGCGATGGGCCGGGCACTAGCTAGAATGTCGGACAATATCCCGGTAAAAATGGTTCTCGACAACGATCCGACGGGCATAAGAAGGTGAGGTGCGCTGCGGGCAAGGTGGATCGATCAGGTGAAGATGACTTGCGGACCTCCCTAGACTGCTGGTTGGCGACGTGTAGCATGGCCCGAGCCGAATGGAGAAGACTTTATATACCGCACAGGCCATTTCGGCCTTAGTCTGAATAAATAATAATAATTCTTCACCTTTTATGCCTTAAACCAGATTTAAGCGCATGACTAAGCATCGCTTAATAGCAGGGATTGAATCCTAAAGAGAAAGAGCAAGTCTCTCATTCATCATCTCTGTATACATAACGATATGTAGCATACCAGAAACTTTTTCGCAAGCTTTCATGATGAGAACTGATTCGGGATGTTATACCCATGATAAATTTCTTTTAGAAAGCTCCAAATGTGGGAGCACTGCTCTGATGATGCATTTTAACTTGTTCTACACAGCTGTGCAGTAACCAACACGAAAGGGCGAAAACAAAGTAAAATCACCATTTTTCTGTGGGGCTGCCTATCCGATTCTGTTTTTCGCCCTTGTTTCAAGTTTGATAAATTTATCATGCTTGTTATGATTCGGAACAGTTTTTGCCTCTCTTTATAGTTTTTCGTTATCTATTGAGAGCGATTTCTGCAAACCCTTCTTAATAAGTAAAAAGGCCCTAACCTAAGGAAAACATTTTATTACAAGCATAATTTTGCGTTGGATTGATTTGAAACACGGTTTTCTTTTCGAGCTTTCAAAATAACTTCATTTACAATAAATATTTAGTCGCTTTCCAAGGTGGCTACGCATGAATTACCTTTTCAACAAACCAAAGATTCCTTTCCCGTGGTGCTCACGAATATGCAGAGAATTCTCCGGTCTCTTGTAATAATGAGTGTCAAACAAATCTTCCCTCTAATCCTGAATTGACTGTAAGGGTGTAAGCTCCCTGTCCGCATGGCTGTTTCTTGCACTCAATTGAAGTTGGTTAGGATGAAATTTGACAACAATTTTGCATCCTCATGTACAAACACATATCAGGACAAACAGACAATACGGTTCTCGAGTTGATTATATACACGGATTTTGTTTTTACACGATTTTTTCGCTCGTATTTTGATCGTGTGACTTCAATTTGCCACCACTCTTCGCAACATGTTTCAAAAAATCCTGAATAAATCAAAGAAAAATCACATGATAATTAATATATGTTAAACATTTAGGATGAGTGGAAAATTGAGAAAATGTAAATCATGTAAAAACAGAATCCAGTGTATAAGACTTTAGGTCTCCGAGCTTCCGATAAAAAGGTCGAATTTGAATCAAATGAATCCTCTTGTTACAAGTTTTTGATGAAAGAAAAAATATTTCTTCATACGTGGCAAACTGCTCCGAGAAACTTTGTGTCACATTTGAAACACAATGGAATGGAATACATTCTCGCTCAACATCTTTGCGTATTTTAGAAAGGTTCGGGCCGTCCTTAGCCTAGCGGTAAGATGCGCGGCTACAAAACAAGACCATGCTGAGGGTGGCTGGGTTCGATTCCGGTTCCGATCTGGAAGTCTCGACTTCCCTGGGCATAAAAGTATCATCGTGTTAGCCTCAAGTTTACAATGCAAGAATGGTGACTTATTAGAAACATCGCGGTTAATAACTGTGGAGACATGAACAATAAGCAGCAGGTGCAATGTCCCAGTGGGGATGTAATGTCAATAAGAAAAAAAAGAAGACGATTTTAGAAGGCATAGAGAATCGTTTAGCGAGCAAATGTAGCTAAGTCGCCTCTCCATCTCGATATTGAAGGACCATCGAGATAGGGAGAGATCGAGTAATGGAAGGAATATTGAAATGGGTACTAGATCCTAAAACTCGTTGCTATGAAAACGAAAAAACGAATGTCATATCTTGTTGTTGATATTTTTTTATTTTCCAAAATGGTCTAGTAGCCTAAAAATTTCAACATATCGACATAAGGAGAGTGAGTCCAGAACAATATATGAACAGAAGACATCGAGATAGGGAGGTTATCGAGATATAGAATGCCAAACAGTATTTAGATTGAAGGACCGAGGAAACCATCGAGATAGGGAGAGATTCGAGAACAGAACATCGAGATGTAGAGAGTCGACGTATTTACAATTCTCTATCTGCGTATACACCTGGCAGATATATAAAGAGTATCCCACTAGATAAAAAAAAAATCTGTGCATTAATTTTCTGTTTTTGAGTTAGTTGTTCATTACCATAAACCACGCTGATAAGTCAGTATGAAGTATGCTTCAACATTCACATAATTCTTAAATGAAAAGGTTTGATATAAAATTGATCAGATTCGGGAGCACACACTGAAAATACAATCCAATTCCTATCGAAATTCAATTTCCCCAATTCCAACCCAAATCTTGAAATCAAGAACAAACAAATTGAATCCAAACTCAATCCAACTCCAATCTAAATCCAATCCGAGTACAATTCTAATCAGATCCAAAACTTATCTAAATCCGATTAAAATTTAATTCAAATCCAATCCAATTACAATCCAAATCTTTACAAATTAAATCTTAATCCTTTCCAATTCAATTCAAATCAATTCAAATTAATCTAGATCCAATCGAATCCAATTCAAATTCAATCTAGATCCAGTTCAGTTCAAATCCTAATCAATACAAATTAAATTCAAATCTAATCCAAGTCAATCTGAATCTCATCAAATTCAATCCAAATCTAATCCAAATCCAGTACAACCCAATCTAAAATAATCAAACTATTTCTGAGATTTTTGCAACTCAATTGGAGTATAAAGCAATTTAATACAATTTTCTAATCTAATGCAAACTCATTTTATCAATTTCTAATAATCAATTCATATTGTACCTGGTAGGTCGTGAGCAACATGGGATTCTGCTAGGTGGGTCGCATATTCAAAAAGTTTGGAAGCCTCTGATTTAGCTTATTAAGTGAAAAAATCATAATAAATTGTAACTACATCAATCAGCAAAACATCGCTAATTTGTCGCACGAAAACAAATGAATAATAAATATTTGCACACATTTAGAAGATTACCACTTCGATTCAAATGGTATGGCTCGTCACCCTCTGGCTCATTTGAAATGAGCATCCATGCTCAAACGTGCACCACAGCTTTCGTTCAATGGAACTGTTCCTCAAACTGATGGGAGCTCTCCGTTGTATTGGACCACCAGCACATCAGCCACAGATTGAGTCTCTCCCGAAGGATTGAAATCGAGCCTTTTTTTTTTCAACTACGCCATCACAATTTTGGTGGTTTACGTCTCAATAACGTCTCTTTCAGCACTACAGTGCAATCCACATGCTGTTTGTTGGCTTGCTCTACGAAATGATTATCACATACTGCCGGTTCTGGTGGTGACTTTGGGCTATGTAATGGGCGGTTCGATGAAGCAAGTATTGCGTGAGCTGCATTCTATCGATTACAAGGTATGGTCGGTGCGATCGAAACTCTACGCGGTTTAAAGATACATAGTATCGGATTGATTTTCCAGCTAAGGATGGTGTCTACACTGCACTGGACATAAAACATGAACCACATAATAGGATTTTCGATGAGCTGCGCAGCATTTACTGTCATAATGATTGCGATAGTTTCGTTTATGGAGCTACTCTGGCGAGAAACACCGGAACGATCCTATGCGTGATGCGTTAACGTTAACGCTGGTAGCTGCCAGCTCGCAGTTTGTTTGCACTGTTATGTTGGTTTTTGGAGGTTTGAGAAGTGACATTCGCTTTTAGGTATTGAGATGATGATTAGCAACGTGCTAAGGGATACCGTCTGGCATCGAAATCCGGACAATACATGAGATGCGGTTTCACTTTTTTTTTACATTCTATAATTGACTTTGAAGTGTCAAAATTTATCAAACACTATTTTTTCGTAATAATGAAAAAAAAAGTCATTTGTGTTTTTCTGGCATGAATATGTTAAAGAAGGTAAACCTAAGTTGTTGTTGTTGTTGTTCATTTATTAACGTGAATCTTAACCTATAGTCATTTGACTTACGCGTAAACCTAAGTGAAATATGAAAAAACTAATGATTGAAGGCTCTTGCTTTATTGGCAAATCGTTATTAATGATCAAAGATGGTTTAATATTTAAGAAGCGTAAGAAAGCTGCTGCTCTTATGTTGACGAATGATTTTGACAATGCCATATGATTTCGGAGCGAACGGGTTATCTCTATATGTTAATAGCTCGAGAAGGACTAAAGTTTCCTTGCTTCGGTACGGTGAATCATATTTTTGACGAACATGTTTCTTTCTTTCCCATTTCAGAATGTACTTTCCCTGTAACATCCGGAGGATTGATAACAACGACAGGACACACGGAAACTGTTATTTGTAACGAAAAGGAACAATTGCCGTATTGAAGCAGATCAAAATTTTACGACAAGCTGAATGACGTGGTCGAACTGGTCAATTATTGCTTTTCTGTGCAGGTATTTATATTTTACTCATGAAAAAACCCTCATTTGTCTACCTAGTTGTGATAATGCTCTTTCTTGTTATCAAGATACCAGTCCATGTCTATCATGCCCTGGCAACATGAAATGCATGCGATTGGAATATTTCACCCATAAATGATTTTTTTTTCTATTGTTTATTCAGTAAGCAAAAATCCCGCAACAACAAAAATATTTTTGATTCACATAAGTACCTACAATTAGTTTTTCTCTTTTTAATTTTAGGCTATAGGTTTTTTGTATCGAATATATCTTTATGACTCTAATGTAAAATTGAGATATGTGAATCGATTAGCTCAATTGAACACATTTATTTGCCAACAATTGGTCCTAAATTCTTATTATTCTAGACTTGTTCTGTATTTCTCTTAAACTTGTAGCAATAAGCTCGTTTTTTCCCTTCACAGATAACCTTCTGCGTCGGACTGTGCTTCGTCATTGGAGTCGTGTGCTCGTTTGGTCTGTTCCGAGCGTTCATCTATCGAAACGAATTATTCTAGGAGTCCTGAACTTCATTTGGTACTTGTACTATCTGTTTTCATTCTGTTCTTTAGCAGTGGAAGCAAGATTACACAGAAGGTACAGTCGCTCCAAAAAACAAAAGCTGCAAGTCGATGAAAATGTAAAAGTTTCTTATTTTGCAGGGCAAACAGATGGAGTGCTTGTGCATAAGCCATCAATTGTGCAACGTCGAGTGCGGTGATTAACGAGGTGAATGTTGTCTATTCTGCCGCATGACACCTTTCCGTATGTCCTTCTGTTCTTCTCTCGACAGTTGAACATCTTTTCTCAGCAGCTGCTGCCAGAGCCAGTAATTCGGGTTGTTTGTTGTCGACTGGACTTTGCTCTACGGTATTACATTCAATATCGAAGGCTACGTCAAATTCTAACATTGTCACTAAATATTTCTTCATTAGATGATTGGTGCCACGCTAACATCTAATTATTCTGATACAGTTCGACGTATCGTTTCTAATTTAGTGAACGTGAATGCTTTAACTACGACCACACCAGGAGACTGAACTGGTAAAATCAACATCCGCTCTTGGTGTCAATCGTCAACGTTTTGATCCCCAAAACGACCAATTCAGTAAACAATTGAAATTACTGAGGACGAGCATAATGTTTAATACTGTGTTGTACTAAATGTAAACTACAAAAGTAACTCGATCCGTTATACAATGTTTACGTGAAAAGCATGGAAGGTGTTTTTTTCTCTTATCATATGTAGGGGAGTGTACCCGGTTTTGAGCCTAGTTGCGTATTTCGCTCATAACTTTTTTCAAGTCCATGTTATGTAGCAATTTGCGATCTATAGCAACAGCAGTAGATTTCTAGGGAAGCATTTTAAAAAGCCGTACATGCGACTCCCTCCTTAGCCGTGCACGGCCTCAGAGCAAGACCCTGCTTAAAGTTCCCGGGTTCGATTCCCGGTGCCGGTCTAGGCAATTTTCGGTTTGGTAATTGTCTCGACTTCCCTAGGCATAAAAGTATCATCATGTTAGCCTTTTTTATAGAGGAATGAAGGCAAATCTCCCGTCACACAACTGAAATTATCACATAGAGAGTGGGGTTAACGGAACGCCTGACCCACTAAACCCACCCGAGCAACGGAAGGTTACTTGAGTTACCCTCTCTACTAATACCCTGATTCCCCCAGGAACTGCCACCCAGCATTACTTCTGGTGGATAGGCAGTATAATGTACTCGCTCATTTACGCTCAGGCACTCATCCTGTATAGGAGCTTACTTGAGTGCTCTCTCTAACATACCCTCTGAAACACTCTGACACTCTTTCTGACGCACCATGTGAGTCTAACTTGGGTGCTCACCCTTTACGCAGCATGTGAGACTAACTTGAATGCTCACCCTATCACCTGATTCACGCTCTAGCACACCAATCTGAGACTTATTTGGGTCTCACTCTAGCTTACCTGACCACTCCTCCTGACACACGCTCTGACACGCCATGTGGGACTTACTTAGGTTCTCACTTCTGACTTGTCATGCGAAGCTGACTTTGCAGATATCACTCTGAGACACATTAAGCGGTACGTGCTCTCCAGCTTCCGCAGGTAACTGTTACCCAGAGCTCTCTGGGATAGGCCGCCGAACCTAAGAATAGATAGCAACGCCTGCCAGTAGCCTATCTACTGCACACCTGGAACTGTCGAACATCATCCTCGATAATGCCGCAACAGTAGTCGAGCTCTCTGGCACCATAGTCGACATTGCTGGCGAGAGGTCAGCTTGTCGTCTATTACGACGGAGCTTCAAACTCCTTTGATGCAACTTCACCCACGTGATCACTGCATGTTGAATCGACATGCGGTTGTTGACGATAACCACCTCCGTCTTATGTTGATCGGTGGCGGCCTCAGCACTCATCCAATGCTGATCGCGTTGCTGCGGTCAGTTCTACCTCGGGAATCGCTCCCGTAGAACTCAGGTTACGTCATCTGCGAAGCCGACGATCTTAATACCGGAGGAACTTGAGCTGGGAACCGTTATACATAAAGTTTCATAGTGGGCCCAGTATTGAGACTGGAAATCCTGCGGTAATAGGTACGCTTTTCTGACCAGCATCGGTCTCGTATAATATTACACGGTTCTGGAAATAACTTTCAAAATCGGTACAGGCCCACCGGCAGAGCTGAGCCAGTGTAACGAGAGCGCGATGGCATCCACTGGGCTGTTGAATGCGTTCTTCACATCAGTGTCACTTACGCACAGTATCGAATACCTCGCCTTTTCTGTTGGATCGCTATCTCAGCGGTCTTTACCACCGAGTTAATAGCGTCCAACGTGGACTTACCCTTGCGAAAACCGAACTGATTGCTTGACAGGCCATTCGTATCCTCTTAGTACGGGGTCAGCCTGTTGACGATAATCCTCTCCAGCAACTTGCCCGTCGTGTCTATAAGACAGATTGGTCTATGCGCCTATGAATCGCCCGGTGGCTTCCCAGCCTTTGGCAACAACCGAATCGTTACCCTTACCTAACCCTTGCTGGTCGAACATCTAAGCGCTCGTCTCGATTCGAGCACACGACGGGGCTAGGAGGAGCACTCGTCGATGAAGAAGCAGGACACCATAAGGGACTTGCTGGAGCTCCTGCAGTGGAGAATCAAATTATCGAAGCTCTACCGGTGAAGGCAGAGTCAAAAGTTTCCGAGCAGTCGCTACCACCCAGGAGAAGGCCGTTTCAGCGAAGGTCAGCAACAACGCCGTACAGTCTAACGCAATTATTCCCTCGTGTGCGGAAATACGAGACTTCACGTGTCCATCGTTTTCAAGCTGTCGTTGTCAGTGGGAATCATTCTTGCATGCGGAATCCCTCTGCCGCAATTGTCTAAAGCGTGGTCATCTGGCTCGCGAATGCACTTCAAAATTCTCCTGTTGGCGTTGTTAGGGTCGACACCATTCGTTACTATGCTTCAAAGGAGGAGAACGCAAGGATCATCCAGGAGATCGAATTCAGGAGGGAGTCCGAAACGGGGTAGTACAAGCGCAAGGTCGAGGACAGCGAATGCTTGTGTGTGTGTCATCCCAAGTTCTCTTGGCTACAGCTGTCGTAGTGATCGAAGACGTAGCATTTGGCTACCCCGAACACTTCCGGATTCAGAGGCAGATTGAAACTTTTTCTCCACTAAACTATACCAGGGATGAGTGCTTCCGTACAAAAAACCGATTCGATTCAGGGCATCGGGCAGTCCGGAATAAAAGCATTGCACAAAATGAAAGCTGTCGTCAAGTCCCGCGTTTCGTCGTATGCTCGATCTATGAAAATCCTCGTTTTACCGAAAGGTTACGCGAACCTGCCAGATCCACTAATCAGACAAGTGGATGGGACATACCTAGAACATCGAGCTGGCGGATCCAGAGTGTTCCCGGTCGACGAAGATAGATTTGGTATTGGGCAACCAAGCTTTCTTCAGCTTCTTCACGTCGGGAGGAAAAATTCAATCAGGCAAAAGTCTGCTTGTATTGACAGAGTCCGCTTTCGGATGGATAGTGACACGGCAAAATGCGTCAGTGATGACGACTAGATTCTCCCATCATGGCAGTGCCGGACGATCTGGAAGAAGTAATGGCACGGTTTTAGTCCTGCGAGGAAGTAGGAGCCGTCAACAAACACTCTCCGGAAGAAAGGTACTGCGAAGTGCTGTACGAGAACACGGTGAAGTGGGAAACGGATGAACGTTACACAGTTACCCTCCCAAAGAACACTGAATAGCTGGTGAAAATTGGTGAATCACAATACATCGCATTGAGGCGTTTACGAGCGAAGGTTGGCGAAAGATCCTGATCTACAGAAGCAGTACAGCGATTGCGAAAGGTGGACGAACCTGATGATATGACAGTCAAACGGTGTTTTCTGTCACATCATCCGGTAATCAAGGACTAACACCGACCAAGGTGAGTGGTATTTGATGCACTCTGTAAGACTTCTACTGGAATATTCCTCAACGATGCGCTGTATGCTGGATCAGTAGACCAGTAGCAAGACCTTAGGTCGATCGTCCTTCGGAGTAGAACCCGTCAGGTGATGGTGGTCGCTGATGTCGAGAAGATGTTCCGGCAAATTTGGACGAACTCGATGACCTTCCTAGCAATGCATCCTGTGGACTGGACTAGATGGCAAGGCTGCTGACGGTGACGTACGGTACCAAATCGCCATATCTACACGTACTCTGAAGCAACTGGCATTCGACGAGCGAGAGCGGTTTCCTCTGACAGCTTCGACTATCGAAGAACGACGTTATTTCAGGAGTGGGCGGCGTTTGAATTGGATGAGGCGACAACTCGACGCAGCGATGATCAGCGGAGATTTGAACTGCGAGTGGGCTTCAAACCGTCCGGAAGTACTCGAAGGACTTCCGAACGAATGTTGGCGTTACCGCAAACGGTATTGATTGGGACCAAAACGCGGAGGTGAAAGCATTGGACTTAACATGGCTACCCAATGTCTATCGTTTTCGGTACAAGTTCGAGATTCCTCCTCTAACGGCAAACCAGATTATTATGAAGCGACAAGTGCTGTGTTTCATAGCGAAGCTTTTCGATCCGCTAGGTCTGCTCGGAGCGACGATTACCTTAGCGAAAGTTTTTATGCAGCGGCTCTGGTGCATGCAAAACGAGAAGGGTGAAAATCTTCAATGGGATGACCCACTACCTGAAATGGTGGATGAGGGATGGTGAAAGTTTCACGAGTAGATTCCAGTGCTGAACACTGTACGGGTTCCATGTTGCTTTATAGTTCCAGAATCGGTATCCGTAGAGTACCACTGTTTCTCGGATGCTTTGATACTCGCATATGCGACAATCTACGTTAGGAGTCAGATGGAAAATGGCTCGGTTTCGGTGCACCTGTTGACCTCAAAGTCACGGGTTGCGCTACTCAAGGCGCAATGTCTACCAAGGTTGGAGCTCTGCGGAGCACTGCTGGCAGCACAGCTCTGGGAAAAGTCGGCAAAACGCTGAAAATAGAGGACAGGGTCAATTTCTGGATGGACGTGACCTGCGTTCTTCATTCTTCATTTCGTCGCGAACAGGGTTGCGAAGATTCAAGGCTTGACGGGAGTAGACAAATGGAGGCATGTTCCAGGGACCACGTCAGCAGACTTGATTCCTGGAATACTACGAACAACATCACGTGACAATGAACTTTGATGGCATGGGCCCACTGGTTAAAAGCAGGACCCAGAGCAGCTAAGCCACGGAAGCACCCCGAAGGAAGAATGGAAAAAGACGCAACGTGGTGGTTTACCTTCGTAGAACGACGTTCACAAGGGTTGATTCGGCTGACAGCATACTGGTTGCCTGATAGACCTACGGTGTCCACCACCAGAAAGGCAAACCGGATTTTATCTTCATGTGAGCTCATCTCGCTGGCAGCTAATAATTTGGAGGTTCAGGTGAAGTCTTTCCCAGACGAGCTGTGCAAAGTTAAAATCGACACGTCAGTATCCACGGAACTCACCTCTACGGTGGTTCAATCCTCAGGTCTATGACAACGACGTTCTGCGAGTCGGTGGACGATTAGCTCATTCGGAAGAACCACTGCATTCTAAGCATCCAATCATCCTACAGGCAAGGCACGCTTTTACCGAATTGATTCTTCGTCATTAACATCAGAAATATCTGCACGCTGGACCGCAGCTCTACGTTCAGTTTGATATGTATTTTGGCTGGCGGTGGCAAAAATCTGTCAAAGAAGATCGTTCATCAGTGCCAACGTTGTTTCCAGACTTAACCGAGTACAATCCAGCAGCAAGAGTTTCTGTTTCATGGCCGTTTTCGGAAACCAGCGTAGACTATTTTGGGCAAGTGTACTTCTAAAGAAGGAAAAGGGCGTAAACCAACGAAAGCGTACGTTGCAATTTCTGTGTGTATGGCTACGAAAGCCGTCCATATGGAGTTGGTGTCAGATCTATCGACGGAGCGGTTCCTGCAAGCTTTGTGAAGATTCTTTGCGTGCCGTGGGCGCACTGACGTCTATTCAGACAATGGTACCAATTTGGTGGGCTGAAACCAGATCCGAACTTTCGTGTTACTGAAGGAGGAAACACCGAGCCGCTGTAACGAGGGAATGTGCAGAAGAAGAAATTTACTGGCACTTCAATCCTCAAGTGTCCCCATTTTGGCGGATTATGGAAGCCGATTCGTTCGTAAATTCTAAATTGAGGTACTCGGTGGAAATGCAGTATCGCATGAGGACTTCATCATTGTTGGCACAAATGTAGGGTTCCTTATCTCCCGACCATTGACGGCGTTATCCGATGATCTGTTGTACTTGGAGTCTCTAACGCCGGCGCATTTCAGTGTCAAAAAAAACGAGCAATGAGTAATGTTTTGAACAAAACCGCGAGTAGACGTAGGACTTATATAAACGTAATGTATTACATTCAACTTTTGAATTTCTGGGGTTTGATAATAGATATTGATTTTGGAAGCAACAAGCTGTGTAGAATTATTAGCAATTTGTGTATTCAAAACTTCAGGAAATAAAACTTATAAATAAAAACCCAGATCAATCCACCTAGCGTTGGTGGTGCCTTTCTCGCGCAATAAAAAAATAAGAAAAACACATAAGAGAGGTTGAAATAGCACTTTAGGGATAGATTTTACTTTTCCATCAATTCATATGCATTTGGTCATTTGGATGCAGTGCTGCAAACTTTGAAAAAAAAATTTTTTTCGTTTTTGAAATTTTTTCCCAGGGGGGACCTTGGCAGGGAAAACAATGTTTTTCAATAACTTTGGAACGCAATGACCGATCGGGCCAATTTTCAATGAAAACAACTAGACCGCAATCGCGTCGACTGCAACTTTGCGAGCAAATCGAATAATGCTAAGTACCGAGTGTGTCACATTTTTGCACACACACATACATACACACATACAGACATCACCTCAATTCGTCGAGCTAGGTCGATTGGTATATAACACTATGGGTCTCCGGGCCTTCTATAAAAAGTTTGTTTTTGAAGCGATCATATAGCCTTTACCGTATACTTAGTATACGAGAAAGGCAAAACATTATCAGATATCAGAATAGCCGTGAACTCCGAACGATCGCATCAATCGCAACCGACACCACTGCATCCGACCATCATCAAGCATAGAATGACAAAAAAAAGAACGTGGGTAACATGCAGCGACTAACCGCTAAAGTGGACGTAAGGACTTGACTTGACCATGCCTTTAAAGATACATAATATGTCAAATTTCTCCACATCAACTATTTTGGATAAATAATCGGCTTGCATACCATTCCATTGGCAAATCTTCTCATCAAATGACGAAACCAAATCTACCTCGAACAAGAATCATCAAAAAAAATTCAGGAAGTATCTGTCCGGTCACGGAATATTAGCCTCGATTTTGTGTGCACCCACTGAAGGACCTGTGACAAAACACAAGTTAGCTCAGCAAGGGATTGAACTGTATCTCAGCCCTTCCACTGAAGAGCCTTCTAATCAAATCGATAGCGACTGAAGAGGAGAACATATTTTAGCTCTTAGAGCCTTGAAAAAGGCTGTTTGCTTCAGCTAAGTGCAAAAAGTAAAGAAAACGATCTTTTCAAATAACCGCAATTGCTAGTGATGGTATAAAAAAGTAATGCTCTGCGAGCGGTCACTTTTCTTTTATACCTTATTTTGAATCTCTCTCTTCCCAATGGTGACAATCGCTAGATGTCTTGTATCCCTTCTTTGTCATCAAGCGTCATCATCATCAACGCGTTCGAGAAGGGCTTCTTCTTTTTTCGTATGTTGCTCGCTGCTGGCGTCTATTTCCTAACGGGACTATTCGCTCAATACAGGCCAATATGCCGGGCAAGCGAGCTTAGAATTGCAGTTCAGGTTTGAAGTACAAGTTCTTTTCTGAGACAACATTGTTAATAGTAGAAGGAAGGAAACACCCGGACATAGGATTTCGGGTGATAAGATTGAGAATGGTAACATGGGACGATCATTCAGTCACGTTCGCTTTGTGTCCTGTCGGTATCAAACAATGTTTATCTACATATTTTTTTATCAATGCCAAAAACAAAACATTTGATGAAAATCGATTGATAGTTTTAATGTTTGAGCTGTTATCGTGTTTTTTTAGATTTATAAGATTAAGAGATTTGGACATCTTATGAATCTTTAAAGGCATAGGTCAAGCGAAGAGTCTCCGTCCACTTCTGTTAAATCAGAAAAAATTATCCACTAGTTAGTTTTCGATTTATTTACTATTTATGAAAATTACGTATAAATTTTATCTCTAGAATATTGGATTTGGCACCCAAGTACAATTTCTTCCGAAGAATATTAAGCATTGATATTGATCTCTGATTATTGGCTCTCGAAGAACCGATTTGTTTTGGACATACATGCTGCATCATGTGGCTTTTCTCGCCTGTCTCGGCTCGCACCGATGCCGGCCGGTCTCAGCTCGACTCTGCTGCTGCTGCCGGTATCTGCTCAACATTGCTGCTTTGTCGTGTCTGTGGGGTGGACTGCTGCTGTCGCGCTGATCGGCGTGATGGTGACTTCGATGGTGTCGAGCCGAAAAAGCCGTCGGGGCAGACTTCATTCCCTGCTAAAAGGTGTGAGTGCTGTTCAATCATGTCTATTGTAACGAGTTGTTCGGATCTTATCAAGCATGGACATGGAAGGCATACTTGAAATCTGTCGATTGAGGGGCTTACCGCAGAAATTCGTCCACTGAGACGAACGCTATTAACGTTTAAAATCTTTCAACACAGCGTAACGCGGTCGACTTGAATATTTTGAAATGACACCCGGTATAGTAAAGAGAGACGTAAGCCCTACGTCAAAATATGTCCACTTCTTTCATGCATATTCTCCTGCTGGTGACTGCATGCTGTGTACGTAAACACAGCGAACGAACGATAAAAAATAATACTGGCAGACCCACCGACCGGCATGGCAGGGCAGCTCTCTCGCTGGCGATTGTACGCAAACACAGCAAACGAACGAAACAAAAAAATGCACGAGCAAAAAGCACGTCAGTACGCTGCTGTCTGAGTGAAATGAGCTCACACACGGCAGAACATGGCTTCTTTTATACACAAAGAAAATATTTCGGTGGACCTGAAGGCCCGTGGAATACTGCATTCTGATGTCCGAGTTAGGAATGCACGGAATTGGTTATAATGAAACTGGGAGTAAAGAAAGACGTAAGTCCTACGTCAAAAACTCACGCTACGAACAATCAATAAGATAGTACGGACCGGAACCTTCGGCGAAGACCACCGCGACGAAAAGGGACTAGCGATTGGAGACACGGTTCGTGGAACTGCAAATCTCACCCATCAGACACGCCATACTCCCGATGTGCTCTGGACCGTGGATTCGGCATCGTAGGTTCTGTTGAAGGATCTATGGTGCGAACGTTTAGAAGTATATCATACCATCTACCAGAGCTGCGGCAACAAACACAACTGGGAACAGCTTTCATAGTGATGGGCGATATGCAAAGGCGCGTGATCAGGTGGTGGCCGATCAATGAGTAGGGTGACCATATGGAATTTTTCCAAAGGAGTACAATTCACCCGAATCGTAGCCAAAAGGAGGACATTTATGTCAAAAGAGACATAAAAAATTTCGACTATTTTTAAATTTTATGATTAAGAATATTATTTATGTTAATATCATCAAGTTTCAATAGAAATAGTTTGCTAACTGAGGCAATGGGAGCATATTCTACACATCATTTCAACATACATCTCCAGATGGTGTTCCGACTCTGCATCATAGTCTACATAAACATGTAGCTTGTCCTTATATAGTAGACATATGAGCTAAGGCAATAACTTCTATAGAAGGAAGATTTTTATGTCATTCATAATAAATTTTAAAATTCAACATGAATTGAGCATAATGAATTATGAATTATGTTCAATTATTGCTTGGTCCTTTTTACCAGTTAGATATTTCCGACAAATTTTATATTAACGAAAAGCGAACACGTGAGCACATTTTTTACTTTGGAGGTCTTTATGGCACATAAAATAAAATGTTTTTTTAGAACAATAGTTTTCATCAGCTAGCGAAAGAATACGGCTTTCATATAAGCACTTGATATTCATATTTTATTGATTATAACTATCAATACTGAATTAATTTAATCTGCCGAAATTGGCCTAAAATGCCGAACACTTTGATTCAAATTCCGAACACCACCTTAAAAGCATTAAAATTCAAAATTTCAGCGTTATTCCGATATTGGACATCTTTAATGTTTCTGATCAGTATCCCTGTTGAGAAATTTCGTTTATTTATGCAAAAAAATAAGTGCTTCAGATAAATATTCATGTAATGAGTGTTTAACATATGAGTCTGTTCGGGATTTGAGACAAAACGGTATTAGGAACGAACACAAGATGCTTAGTAGACCTTAGAGACTTAGTGAAGATTTTTTCTTCAATGCCATTGAGAATCACAATATAAGGCATGATACCGTTAACTGTATGACGTTAACTGTTAACTATAAGAAATTTTAAACTGTTAGGATTTAGACTAAAGAAACTGAAAACTGCTTTGATTAGTTCAGATTTCCCGCACCTTAATAAAGAC
The DNA here is from genome assembly GCF_024139115.2 of Armigeres subalbatus. Classification (NCBI taxonomy): domain Eukaryota; kingdom Metazoa; phylum Arthropoda; class Insecta; order Diptera; family Culicidae; genus Armigeres; species Armigeres subalbatus. The sequence continues at coordinate 59,513,761 of NC_085141.1, read as the reverse complement.
TAAAAAAAAAGTTCAGATTTCCATTCCATTATAGGCATAGCATAGCTCTTTGCGTCACGTATTCAAAAAACGTGCGATGCGTTCAAAGTGCAATTCGTAGATGAGAAGTATATTTGCATTTTTTCTAAACCATTTCTCACATTTCCGACTCTTTTTGATATCGTCCATACCTGTATTACATTACATTGAATTTATTCGAAAACTTTTTGGAAAATATTTCTGATTAGAGAGCAAAAACAACACAAACGTGTGTAACGTTTTTTAGTGAATGGATCTCTGTTATAATATTGTTTATTATTTTAATAATATTAAACTAGAGTTTCTTCAGAAAAGGTTATTCATGCAACCGTTTTCTTAAAATATCTAAAAAAGGAGGACATTTCAGCGCAAAAGGAGGACATCTGATTTTCAATGAAAAAGGAGGACATGTTCTCCTTTAGGATACCATATAGTCACCCTATCAATGAGGGAATGTGCAGGTTGAGGATCAAAGGCTGGTAGGTACTTCAACTTCACCATTATGAACGTCCATATCACATACTCCGGAAGCACTGATGATGATAAGGACGCATTTTACGCAAGCTGAGCAGTATTTACGACATCTGCCCAAGCCACGACGCCAAAATCATCATAGGAGATTTGAACGCTCAGGTTGGCCAAGAGGTGAAGTTTAGACCGACTATTGGAAAGTTCATCGCTCACCGGCTGACGAACTAAAACGGCCTACGACTAATTGCACGCTTATGAAGAAAAAGTCATCTATGAAAAATGCTGTATTTGCTTTTCTATATTTTTTCATATTTTTTTCTTATTTTTTATTAGTTTTTGGGGAAAAAATAGTATGTGCAAAATTTCATGATTGTTTATTGCTAATACAGGCATACCTCGATAGTACGTACATCTCCGATAATTTTTTGGTACTATCGAAAATACCGAATACTATCGAAGACAAAAATACCGAACAACAAAAAATTTTTGCCTTTCTATTTGTTGAGGTGGTGTAATGTTTATAAAACTGATCAGGCCAAAATTTCGATAAGGCTCTTATTCTAACAAATTTATACTGATACAGTACTGGACAGACGGAACATGACTCAGATTTTTCACATGAAATGGTGCCTACATATGGCGATTGCACAAACTTATCGTCCTTGTAGAATATTGGGGCTATTGTTTTATGAAATATTGTATGTTAATGCTTCTAGACATCCATAAATTACGTGATATTCGTGACGTTTTTAAAGATATAACATCATGCATAATTAGCGTAATTTAATACAAAGTGATTGATCACAAAATTTTGCGTGACGTATTTTATGGATTCCACCTATAGATTTTATGTAAATGAAAAGCTTTACAGGATTGTCCTGCGCTGTCATGTCGTTGCGATTTATTGGCTCTATTGCTTTCCTTACGAAAGCGACAAACTGTCAGCTAGCAACAAACATCGCGATTGATTTGAAGGAACCTTCAAGGTGCGACGTGGGATAATTTTGGCAATATGGTCACTATTCAAACTTCTCGGACCAAACACTAAGATCCTTTTTCTCAGAAAATGTCTGTTTTGTTCTTCGGAAACAAAGAATTATCCATGTACCCTCAGAAATTCTACTAGTTTTTTTCTTGTTTTTAGTTTAGGATATTTCAAATCTTTATTTGAAATTTGTTTGACATTCATATATATTTTCCTCTGAAAATTCATGGGAAATTCGTTCAAAAAACTTCTTATTTTCAAATTCCTTAGATTTGTTTCAGATATTCTTCAAGGTTTTTTTCGAGTAATATCTCAGGAAATCCATAGGTTGAATTCATCAAGATTTTCAGACTCAAACTAAAACCAAGATAATGACGCATGATTGCGTTCAAAATTGCTTTAGAAATTATTCAGGAAATCACTCGATACTCTATTCATTCTGAAAAAGGAACTTGGAGCAGTTGATGAGGAATTTTTCTGCAGAATAATTTAGAATAAATTCATGGTAATTCGAAACGAATTCCAGATATTTTGAAGAACTTTTCGGAACTTTAAAATAGATTTCTGAAAGTTCTTGAAGTAATATCCGGGAATGTTATGGATTTTTTGGAGGAATACATGGAGGAATTTCTGGAATAAAAATGGAGAGTTTCTCCGAAGAATTTTCGGGGTTATTGTTTTAAGATATTGCGCAAATTCCTAGAAAAATATCTGGAAAATACTTAAGGGCATTTGGATGATTTTTTATAGAATTTTAAGCGAAGTACCGTCAAATTTCGAGAATGGCTGCAGGATCTTCGGGAGAATGTTTGCCTTTTCGCCTACCTACTCCTGAAACAGAAAAGCGAACCCTGAAGATGATTCGTGGAGCTTCACTTGAGTCATTCAGTTAATTTAAAATGTCTTAAACCAACATCGAGACATGGAATTCCATGATCGAGCAAGAACACATTTGTTCATTGTTACTATTTTGAGTTGAAGTAACCACAAATACTTGCATCGTGATTTTACTCACAAAAATACTCAACCCTGCTTTTAGTACTTTGCTCTGCACTGTACTTGCAGATCGAACAAGCAATGCAGGCATGAGGTTCTACAGAATATAGCATTTCTGGTGGAACCCAATTACACTCTTTTCTTACTCGTGAAGCGATATTTCCACTTACTAGTTTTGGCGAAATTTAATTTTGTATACCAAATGAATTTGAGACAATTTTAAGGAAATTTCCGAGAATTCCAGAAACAAAAACGCAAAACAATTTTTCAGGGGAGAGTTCTTGGGAGGAATTTCTGGAAGAATTCCTGAGGCGTAGTATCAGGGCTTCCACATTGAGTTTCTGAAGAAAATCGGAAAGACCTCAAGTAATTAATGGAGAGAATTTTGATGGATTCTCTGGAGTAACTCCAGAGAAATGCCAGTTTACATGGGAATTTCTGAATGGATTTTCTGGTGGAAGTTCTGGAAGGGATGTGGAAATTTCAGAGAATTCCTAAATGAATTGCTGAAAATTTACCCGCGAAAATAATCGGAGGAGCTCTTGGAGGATTAACGGAGAAATATTTGGCTATAATTAAGATGGATGTCAGGGAGATTTCAGTAAAAATTCGACGAGAAATTCTAGAGGAACTCCGGAAGAATTCCTGTTTGGAACTTTCAGAGAAAATGCAGGGAAATACTACCCGTAGAATTCCACGGAGAAACTTCGGAGAATTCCTGACACATCGGACAAATTCCGGAAAACTTGTTATACGAAATTGATTCACGCTGACTCACGCCGCCAATCTACCCCGTCTGGCACTGGCTGGCCAGGTATAATTCTCCGCTCTACGGTCGATAAATTTCAATCGGCTGCTAGTCTAGATAGAATATCAAGTTAAATCATGTAGATTTTCGATCAAACTACAAGTATCCAGGGAGGCGCAGGAGAAACTATTAGTTCATGATAAACTATTTCGGAATTCTCAGTAAAGGCAGCGTCTCAGAGGAATTCGCAAAACGTTCCTCATTTTAGTTACGCTTTCTTAATTTGTTTTTCTCGGAAGAAGAATGTTACCGGAAGGTGGATAGAATGGTCTAAACTAATATGACTTAATTACTACAGTAAAATATCTCGCCGAAAATTCCATTTTATGATACTTATTCCATGATGAAATTAATTTTACTCTTCAGAGGAAATTTACCCAATGCCTATCAGGTGAACTAATGCATGGGAAAGGTTCTAGAACTGAAACTAATTTTCTTGATAGATAAAATAATTAATAAACATAATACTTGTTCAATTAAGTGGATGCTAATCTGCTTTCTAAGACAATCTATCCATAAAAATTTTATTTATTCTAGTAACACTCTTCTGATGGCATAACATCACGAGGTGCGTTAGATAGGCCGTCAAGACAAAAATTCCTTGCATGATATTCTGCTTTATGAGGGGGACTTGGACGCGCTCCGCATCAGCTCAGCTGTTCAGATGTTCCTTCAATTGTTTTAAATGATGAGCTGATAATAATGTTACGTAAGACTGAACATTTATGACAGCTACTTTTTCAAAGTTTTGCTACTAAATTCCTTATAAAGCTCACGATGGTGTTTAAATCAGTTGTGAAATAATTACGTAACATATGAAGGACCCCCATGTGCATGATCACAGCATATAATGTACATAAAATCCAATGAAAATCAGACGAAAAAAAATTTTTTGTGTACGACTATTTCCAGGGTAAAATGTACGACATGAAATCAGTCCGTACTATCGAGTTTACGCACTATCGAGGGTATACTATCGGAGTATACCTGTATTTGATTTATGGAAACTTTTCTATTTTTAAGAAAATTTTTGTTTTTTATTTACAGGTTAAGGTTTTTTTTTTGAAATTTTAGTACACTTTTTAAGTGCTAATATATTTTTGTTCCGTAGATTTTTTTTTTTAGTTTGTGGAAATTTTTCTTGGGGGAGTTTTTATTTGAATCGTTTTTACACATCACGTCAGCTATGAGTACCGTATAAGGTTCAGGAGTCAACATAAACTGGACTGTCCTGTCAGAATATTGTCCGTATATGCTTCAAGTATTCATGATTGTATGTCTTAGTTGTCAACCAATCCACCACTGCCAGCCGGCATGTCGTCCATGAAAAATTAGTTAATTTTTCATTGCGTTGCTTTTCAAACGCATCAGCGCTTCCCTGCCATGACAATCAGCGGAATGCTTACAAGTAATAACCATAGGTGCACTAGTCGAATTAAAACTTCGTCGAAATTTTGCCCGCGATGACAAAGTCTGTACGATACGTTCAGTCCCGTTAGGAAATTCCTCGCAAAGTTTCTGGCCTTTGAACCGATCTTTATGCCTTCAAAATATTCTGGAAAATCTATTTAATCGTGCATATTTTTGCGATAACTTTCTGTTTACATATGTCTGTAGCATACGGTTTAATATATCCCACCTCAGGTGGACTAGGACAATGGATTCTCGACTGTTGATTATAATTATTTCATGTATTCAGATTTGTCAGCCGATGGTTCGGTAATGCTGGCGATGCTTATGCTACGAAGCACTGCACTATTTTGAAAAATTGGATCTAAAATTGATGAAAAGTATTTCGCTTTTAGGAATGACATTTAGGTTGAATTACAAAAAACAGTTCTTTTTCATAGTTGAAACAACTTTGTCAACGCCAATGAGCACAAACATCATCGCATCGGATTGATGACATATTTTGTGTATTCTTGTTAATCGCCGTGCGCGAGTAGCATTCAAATGGTCACGAATTCCTGTTGACAACCTCCACGTACATCTGTAATTTCATCGTCGTTTTGCAAAGTTTACGTTTCTGGTGACGAGTTTATTCCGTTTTCTTTGCTGAACTGGACTTTCAGGTAATTGCAAAGATCATTATCTCAGGATTGGAATAAAATACAGCCAACTCCTTAGAATCATCTACGTGTTGTAGGAATGGCAGATAAAACCAATTTGGACTAATTGGAAAATGTATACCAAAAGATGAAATCCTACAGTGCTCCAGTAGTCCTGCTGTATTTTTATACAAGAAATAGGAAATGGCCGGTTTTGTTCTATTATTGTCAGGGGTTTTCTGCAATTATGTTCAAATTGGCTAAAAATTCGTTGCATATCAAAGAATATTGTGAGTAATTTCATAAATTGTCAACAAGAACTGACAGTATGAGAACAAACCTGAAAATAAATCATTCCTAGTTAAGTTTTAACAGCTAGTGAAGACCTAGCAAGCATCAATATTTTCCAGCAAGTTGCAAGTTAATCACTTTTCAATATTTCTTCGTGGGATAGCATCAATACCGGTGGCTGATATATCAATTTGCCTACCGGTTCTATTGGGAAATTGAAAAAATAATGTTTCAATTGGAGATTTCACAACATTCACAAATGATTTTTAGCCGTACCACAGTCGACATTGCTGCATTGAAGCGCCATTATTATATAGCTTTTGTCGAACGATTTACAGAACTCCATTATTCAACATCGTATTATATTACAACGCAGTATTAGGTACGTATAGAATTCCTAAGTCATCCCATTCAACAGGTTCTATGATCCTAGGATGTACTGTTCTTCTGTGTCTCGTCTGGACATTGCGAGAGCAGGCGGGAAGTCACATGTCAAAACTGTTGGTGCCACCTGAAGCATCCGAGGCCTGTGAAAAACTGGGGTCAAGCCAAACTTTAGCTCTCCATGTGGTCTGCCAATGCATTCTGTCCAAGAACGGAAATCTTCGTTTTACTATCAGTTGCATCAACGCTCAGTAGGCAGCTTCGTCATTGATTCGTGGTTGTTTTGAATGTAGACGCTCGGCTATGCAGGCTGAACATCTCGAAGCATTCGAAACGCTTCCATACCAAATTTACCGCCCGATCCTCAATAGCCGATTGATAATCGAGCGTAAGAAATAAATATCTACCGGAATTGAAATGAATAGAATACGGCATTGGCAGGGTGCGACAGTTGTTGGCACCCTCAACAATATTGCATTCCTTAAACATACACTGTTATGAACATAATTTTGATTCAATCACACAATTTCAAGTCTAAGCTTTCATTTGAATAAGTTGTTTGTGTGTAAAAAGTGGCAGGATTTGATGAGTTAATCCATCGAGCAAATTGCACCTTCGAAATCCTTTCCATTGCATTACCAAAGAAAACAGCTTTGAATAGCAAACTATTACTTACTTTTTTTTGGATCGCCTGTTTTCTCCTCTTTATTGCGTTTGACGACAAATTAGTACGTACACTACTTTTTTACACTTTATCACCACTTGATTATTACCTGAAACAGAATTTATCCAATATTTGCTCTATGTTTCACTAAATAAAATCAGGACTGTTCGTTTCCACTATTTTGACAGCACACACACTTCGGAATAGGCAGAGAATGTTTGTGAGCATATCAAACACACGCTAAAAAAGATACCACGCACAATTCTATGTGATTTGATTTTAGCAATACGAACAAAATATCCGGCGATGGCATTTATTTAAAAAAGTGTTAAAATACAAATGTTCTGTTCAGTTTTACGCAAACCATGGATTATATTAAAAGTGATAGCAACACCGTAGTGCTTTAACCTTATGTGGCTGACAGGACCGCTTTCCTTTGCAACTTCAATACTTTCCAAGCTCATCAAAAAAATTATAAATCATTCCCGATCCTACACTGGCGAATTTCAGCCATAAATAAATGCCTACTTTTAGGGTATTATCTATTATTCAACTGTGGAAACGTAATTATGCAGAATAGGGTGGCTCCAGCGCACGCCAGGAGTACGCAGTGTAAAGCGTGGCGAAAACTATGCTAATCATTTTTGTCGGCTGTAAATGCATTCAATTAACAGCAAAGAAAGCATGTTTTTTGTTTTATTGCTCTTTGTATTAAACTAAAGCGATGATATGACCACTGGCGGCGTCGGTTGTTGTGGTAGGCACACGCCAGCGTGAAACGCTGCCTTTAGGAACAGCAGCGCGCTTGCGACAGTGGTGTCCTCTGTTTCTGTCACTGAGTATATTTTTTTATGTTAATTTTTCATTCTTTAATTATTACTTACTAAGATTTCTGAAGATGGCCTTTGTTTGTTCACTTCGACTGTATAAATTGTCATCCGGATAATGTTAAAGTCCTGGACTATTATTAATATTACAATCAATGGAGCAGATCCAGATAAATTCGTTTACACTTCAACCGCTTTATTTCTTAACAACCTTTTATATTCGAAAAATACTTATTATGCTTTCATATCAAAGTCAGCTCTGCTTTGAAAGCGAACCATTTTATGAGCTTAATCGCTAAAATCATAAATATTTTTTTTTTTCGCACATAACTTTTCTTAGAAACATCACACATTCAAATAAAAACAAGTCACGATTGCATTGAGGATGCGTGAAATGTTTTTTCATGAACTTAATAAGGAAACTCCAATCTTTCCAACGCTGACAATTTTGTTTGCTTGATCAGGTTTGGAACCTAATCAAAGAAGTTAATTTTGTAAAACATATTATTGTAAAAAGGAAAAAAAGCAGCACTTAATATCATCGTATGGATCACCTAAAAAACAATTTTAGATCGAATCATGCTTGGAAAGGATTTGACATACCCTCATTATTGGTACCTATATTGATTTCATCTTAAAATCAATAAAAACCCAGAAAAAACACAGAAAACATGAACATGTTTTCATGAACAGTGCGATAAAACTAGCGTGTAAATTATGGTGAAGTTTGGCCAGCATTGCTCTAGTAATCAATATTGATCCAAAATCCAGGGCAAGATTAGTATTACCTATTTGAGAGTACAAAAACGAAAAATAATATGGAGATATCTAAAATATTGTTTTTGACTTTTGGCCAGATTCGGGCTGAAAATACTCCCTTAGTGCAGCGGCTGGATGGAACAGTGCTGTCCATTATTCAACATATGAAGACTCACGAGAGTGGAATATATATTGTTAATACTGTACTACTACCAGAACCGACGAGCTTCGTTTTACCTAAATTGATTAAATATATATTTTTACATTATTTAAAGACGTTAAGTATTCGAAATTTACCAAATTTTGGATTCCATTTTAGATTAATTTTCGTTTAAAGCGAAATGTGTACTTCATTTTGTACTTAAAGTCCAGAAGAGGAGGGTCTATATCATCATAAGAATCTTCATCGTTCCTAAACCTCTACATACAAGTATTCATGCCGTTTCCTAGTCTAGGGCAGACAGACAAATATTCATTCTTATGTGTATGGTTGGTTTCACGTAGTTTACGTCGAGCGGTCGTGTCTTGTACACAACCACCATGATTTTTGTAAAATGAAACATATCATGTAAGGACCGCCAGAGCAAGTTGTATATTTGAAACTTGCTAAGCCCTGGCTGCTCAATGGGAAAATTGTGGTTTGGGGAACCTCGAGCACAGGGTCGCTTATTTTGAAATGCAACGTCACAAACCCTTGCAACACTCATACGCCACTCCACCTGTCAGAAGTTGGTTTCTGTATATCAGTTGTCTCACTTTCGAGTTCTGAGGCTGAGTTCCGACTGACCCAAAGTGGACACGATCAAGAGTGGAACTTATTTTTCTTGTGGTAGATAGCAAGGTCTGGATCCCTCGTTTAAGGTAAAAATCGCAAAATATTCAAGGTATTATACCATACATGGGTGAGTCTTCGAATAAGGCCAACTACCGAATTACATTGCTTACATCCTGTTGTCCTGCGGAGAATAATCAAGAGGTGGAATGACATTTTGGAATTGTACTTGCGGTTGATTACAGCTGTTCACGTTATTTAACTTTCGATGACGTCGTTCTTAGAGGCCCTCGTTTGGTCGATGTTCTTCGGCAGTAGTTCCATCCGGCGTTTAGACCGATGAGTCCAGCAGCTCCCAATGCATTGGCTCCTTGAGCGGCTTTGGATGTCCGACATCCGGCTGGTAGCGATGGACGGATGATCCTGGTGATAAGTTGATCGGAATATTTTGGGTGGTTTGTGGCTGGATGATTTTGGCACGGGACGGCTCCCCTTGAGCTGCGTCGAGCGTCCGGCGGCTGGTCGGAATGGTGGCCACGTGTGGGTTGGCTGGAGGTATTCGATGCGAGAAGGACGACGAAACCGTGAGCAGCTTCGTGCGTCCGGCGGCTGGCCGGAGATGGTAACCTCGTGAGGGTTGGCTGGCTGAATTCGGTGGTGGCTCCAGTTATCGTTCGGCGGAAATGTCTCCAGTCCTAAAGGTGGTAAAAGATGCGATACAGTGATTGATGGTCGTCTCGCCGAGTCACGTGTCTGTCCGAGCTATCAATATTACCAGATGGCGTAAAATAACCGTTCTTCACGGTGCTGCCTTCTGATCCTCTATGCCACCAAAATGGCGGTCTGTAGAGTGCGGCAAACGGAACCACCGAGCGGTCGAAATAAAGAAAAGGCCCAATGGACCTTTTTCTTGTAGTTCTGCATCTTTTTTATAACTCTTGGTGGATTTCTTTTCGCCAAGGCCCACCTGTGTTACAAGCCGTACTAACGCTTTTAAGGAACAACTTTTAATCTTGTACTGTATACGTTTTTTGTTTTTAATTTAACTAACACGACGCACTTTTCACCATCAGTAGCTGCGGACAGAAAAAAAGTTCGCTCCAAAATGTTAAACTGTTATCTTCGATAGGTAAAAACCTCCAACACGAAGTTGACAACTATCTAACTCTTCGGCTCAAAAGTTTGGCCACACTTCCAAAAAGATTTAGGTCAACTACAGGTCTTCCAGTTACCTCTACCTTAACCCATACCGCTGCAAATGAGTGTGAGTGTGAGTCTGCTTGGCACGAATGCACTTCAAAGTAAACGGACGACTCTGCGCATTTTTCTGACAACTAAAAATTACGCGGCCACCAGTGAGGCTGTCAGTTTGAATTAATAGGGTGGACCATGGAATTAGGTTCTCACTGGCAGGGGTGACGTTCGCATAATGAAAAACGACATACCATGCAGTCAAAATTACATATGCGTTATAAGATATATTGTCACTATTCGCTTCATTGTTAGCATACAACTTTAAGCGATTTACCATACCAACCCTACATCAACACTTACTGTTAATACATACCATGCTGTTGATGTATACAATTATATAGTTCGTCAATTGTACATCTACCAACTGATGTATGGTACATCAGAGAATTTTGTTCAGAAAAAACGACCGGATTTAAATGTTAATTATACTTAACCGCCTATTACTCATATGGTCATTGGCATTTTACCATCAGTACTGTTGAAGGAAACCGTATAGACTGTCCATTTATGGTTAACTACTGTGAGTGAGACCATCGCTACAGTAACACTTATTCTCTTCAATTATAATAGATGCGGTCTACGTATGGTCCATGATTATGCGGGTTTAAGAAGGAAAGTTGTGGAGGAGCCACAAAATTACAAATTTGGGACCAACGGTTACAATTACCCCATCCTCCCAGTTCAAGAAGAATGCAATTCATTCTTCTTGACTAAGCGCAGAAGATGTACGCATAGTGAACATTCAAATCAACACATCAAATTTGTTTATTCAAACAAGATGTGTTGTATTAATATGTTTGGCAACACTGTGCCTCCAGGAGTAACTCTTTCGCACTCATTTGGAAAGACAGCATACATAAGTCACTCACCAACACAAAAACTCGCAATGTCGGCAACTTAATCAAAACAAACAAATTTAACAGCAAGAAGGGCAATTTGGAAAGAAGTTTTCTTCTCAGTAAGTAGCATTTAATTAATATATGAATCTGGATTTGAGATAGTTATTTCGTGTGTGTTCCATAAAGAATTTATTGCGCACATTCTACAGATTCTTTGGTATTTTTATCAGTTGAGGTACCATTCGTAGTAGTTGTCATTCACAGCCTGTCATGAGGAACAAACAATGAAACAGGTCATTCTTAGTTGGATCTGGGTTGAGTTCGTTTTTCAGGCGTGTTATGGTTTCCGATTGCATGACTGATATTTTTGTTTTCTTTTTATTTACAGATATAACTGTATTCCCTCAGCTTCGGCCACAGCTGTTTCAGGAGGATTTTATTTGATACGTATCATTTAAATGTTAAGTTGAAACGATTTTCTTTGTTTAGCATTTTATTTTCCAGAGATTTCCGGGCTTCCAGATCTTGCCGCTGAAAGATACCTATAGATTTCCCGTTTTTCCTCCGGCAAAGCTCATAAGCAGAAGAACCAACTTTGGGCAAGGATAATTGCATGGCAAGTATGAGGACCCTAATTTGGCGTTGTAGCTGTTAGGGCGGAGGATTGACGGAAGTTCCGTTTGACTCTTTGATAACCGAGAAAGTCGGTGCAAATGACTTATGCCTGGTTGTAAGCTTGTGAATGCCTGTCAAACTGTTTCTTCAGATTTTTGTGCACCAAATCAAAATAGACTGATCCATCTGCGGTTTTCTTTCAAGTCGTTCACCATCCGAAAGTTCGTCGATGTCCCTGTCTAAGCAATTGCTCATCTCCTCAGCTCACGGTGATTTCGTGACGAAAACACAGTAAGGGCTAAATCCGGTAGCTCCGCGGGGTAGTATTAATAATGGCATGATGATTTCAAGATTTTGAGTGTCCATTGCCTTTGATCCAGACCTCGCCTTATCAGCCTAATACTACAGGCACCAACCGTTTACCGATTCAAGCGTTCCACTGGGTGTGACTGTAATTATCTAGGGAGTTCGTCAGTGTTGGATATGGAATTTGTTTAAAAGATCCTTGAATTGGGTGGACAGAAAAGTGGACGCGTGTCCGACAGGTATTCTGGTGCGGAATACCTCCGGAACCAACTGGTTTCAGGATTTCGCACACTAAAGGGTGCCGTGATTTTCGCACAGGCGTGAGAAGACAAAATTTGGAGAATACGTCCATTACTACGAATAGGTGAGTTTCCTGTTTTGCTTCTGGGTAATGACTGTATAAAGTCTATGGCGATCATTTGAAACGGCTTCGTGGCGATCCTGGGGGGAATAACCGCAGGATGTTGCGACTAGTTAGAGGTTTACTTTCGTGACACACAGTGCATTTACGGATATGGGTACGAACATCGTTTTTGCAAGAGTTGGACCAATGGTACTTCTTCTTAATCCTGGCAAATCTGTTTTGTCCGTTCCAGGATGTAGAGCATCGTCGTGCTCCTCTACAAGGACATTTCACGCATTTCGTTGGGACACAGACCTTCCACTCGAAGTGGTAGTCAGTGTGTCACTTTAGGTGGATACAAACTTTTCTGGAATTCCATTTTAAGCGAAATCTTTACTTTTCCAGGATCGTCCGTGACTTTTTGGAGCAACTTTGTGTACCAGTCTGTTCTCTGCCTGTTGGTGACAGAACTTCTACGGATTCGTAGAGCGTATCGGGCACGACGTTGTCTACTCCTCGCCGATGTGATGACATATCATGCCCGTTGGGTTCTATACTCCACCGACAAAGCCTGGGAGGTACGCCAGCTTCTGCGGAGGATGTAGGTAAGGCCAAGGCATCGGTTATCACCGTGAACACTCGATCCTCGACATAGCACCGGAACTTTTCCACAGATTTTTAGGACGGCTAATGCTCTTTCGCAGCCTGTTCGGACGATTAATTTTGAAGATAATGACTATTGACATTGTTCCTTCGTCTTGGTCAAACCCGGCGATTGTATCACTGACGTCTGGTGTGCAAAAGGTTTACTAAAGAGTCGGGGTTGTGAAGTGTTAGAGGCGCTAATGACGTCTTGATTCAGTAAACACTTCATTGGCGTCCTCGTATTCCACCTGATGGACTGAAGCATATTTCATTATTCCGTTAATGGGCCTTTAACTTCACTAAAACTGGCATTGACGCGATGGCAGATTTACATTAAAAGCGCGTAAAACTGGGAATGCTGGACGTTCAGTATTGATAATCCTTCTACTCGGTCTGGATTTGGTTTTGAACCTTAGATTGGTGAGGATGTAACCGAGGTGATTTGGAGCTCGGAGAGACAAAATTTGGATTTTGAATATTGATGGACAAATTTTACCCTGTTTAGTCGTGCTGCAACTTCGGTAGCTAGCAATCGGATATGGTGGTCGAAGTCTCCTTACGACGATTATATCGTCAAGTAGACAAAAACGTGGGGTTCGAGCTCCACCCCTTTAAATACCCATCATTAGCTGCGAAAGTGTCGCTGGGCAGTAACCAGCCCAAAGGCAGCACGAGTAAACTGAAATAACCCGACCAGAAGTACCGAGGAAAGGCGGTGTACTTTTTGATTTTGGGTGGAGGGAGATTTGTAAAGAAAATTTGGACAAATCAATAGTGGAAGTAAATTTACGCTGGACCTACTCAGCTAAGTTTCTGTCCGCATGGGTAACGGATAACTGAATCTGACCGTACGCTCATTCAATTTACGACGTCTAAGCATCAAACGGACTGTATTTATCTTGTATCCCACCGGAACAAGCCTCAGTGCTTAATTGCTATACGAACGTTCGATAATACCGTATAAAACGCCAAGTTCGTTATTGATCTGCTCCTGTCGTTTCGGAACGTTAGAGACGAGGTTAATGCCGGATGAGAACCGTTACTTAACTAAATGCCATCGAATTCAATTCGATGACAGTCCAAAGGGGGTTAATTTCCAACTGACCTTCAACCTTCTTAATTGATCTTTGACGCATCTAGCGCGCGTGACTTGTTCGTCAGTCAATAAGCGATATTCTTGGACATTTGTATTTCTTCGACCGCCACGGATTGAACACTGAACGATACATTCACCTTCAGTGATTCTAACGGGAGGCGTCTCCTCAAATCCTGGAACTACTAATGCCTCAATTAATTTCGTTTGGCCATTAAAGGACACGGGGAGATTGACGAAACCAAGCGGCCTCAAACTTTTCCACTGGCCGTTACCAAGAATCAACATTATTTGGAAGCCAGTTTAATTTACAAGATTTAAGCAAGTTTCAAGAACCAATACCCAGAATGCTACGATGAGCTCCACTATCGAGCAATCCGGTAATGGGAATGTAAAGAAAACAGTTATTTTAACAAGGGACGGTCGTCGTCACTCCAGATGAATAAAAATTCTTCTAGATGAGCTACATCTGGTGGTGGTATAGTCGTTATTTTTGGACTCATTGTTGGACCTAGAAGAGATTATTCATTAACGTTTGGATGAGGGTTTTTGTACGGATATTGGATGACCTACCTCTCAGGCGATCTATTGTTGCGTTTTTGCACATGGACAGTCTTTAGTGTCGACCCTGTGCTTAGCCGCACCCTAAAGCAATTTGTACCTAGAGTGGATTACATTCTTTTGTACGTATGGCCATACTTCTGCAATTGAAGCAAGTGCCGGCCTTTGGGGAACATGGTTTATTAACCCAAGCCTGAAATTCTATGGATTCTTCGGTTCTAGTAGTGTCTTTCAGGTTTCTAGGAGTATCACGTGACGGTTTTGCTCGACTGTTCCTTCCTCTTCTGAGCCATCTCGCGACGACCGGTAATAACTTTTAGATTTGTACGTTCTTTTCGATTCATCTATCGGTGGCTTTGCCTTCTTTTTTTAGGCTCACGGGCGAGTTCGTTCACCTTAAACATTTCGCGACACGTTTTTGCTCAGGATTATTCGTGTGTATTTGCTTACCAGTAGGTAGCATCGAGCTGCCTACAAACCGCTTAGATCGACGAGGTTATTTTATGACTAAACGCGACCGCGTGACCTTTGTAATCTGATCAGGTTTCGGTTACTATTTCGAATTTCTTGGCCTCAGACATCGGTTTCGTGAGTGAATTAAAATCCTTTGCATCTCCGAAAGATAATCGAGAATTTTCTTTCGGGCCTATTTTCGCGATATTACCTTGATCTCGTTCACGTGATCGTAGTCAGGAACTCAGGAACTCTTGTTCAGTTCCGTGACAAGTTCATTCCAGCTACCGAAATCTTCATTTTACCCCGGACATGAACTAAAGATTTCGCTTGGTCATGAAAGAGGTATATCATGGAGCCAGAAGAGAGTTCCCTTTTTGAAACGTTTTCTGATTTCGCGTAAAACTCAAACTTCTTTAATGAATTTTTGTTAAATTTTATTTTTCATCTTTCCCATCATACTTGATGTTCCAGTCCGATATTGGCCTGCGTTTATGATAATCGCGGCGGTGATCTTTCTTTCTACCCACGAATGATCTGACGACGTAGAAGATTTTTGGATTACCGAATCTGTAACTGATTCAGATGTCTCAACGCCTGTAAATAGGTTTTGGCTATGCCGCAAAATTTCCGTAACATCTGTTCCGGCTGATTCGTGTTCAAACTTCGATCCGGACACGGCAGCCATCCGAAAGGATTATGGCGGAAACCGAATGGATAATACGCGGCTTAAGACCTCCTAAGTCTTTATTGAGGGTTGCTTGTACGACTTTAAAACGCGGTGACTCGAAGACTTTATAGGACATACTGCACCCAATTCTTCTTTGTTTTCAAGTCCCCCTTCTCCTGTGGATCTTCTCCATAGAGTGGTGTAGTGTTCACTGTGGAATTTGGTTTCGATTGGTTCATCATGCGGGGATGCTCCCAGTTTTAAAATTTGAGACTGATTTAACAATTTCTTGTAACATCTCATTTCTGACCGAGTGCCATCGGTGAGAATATTGAAAAGTAAGTATTCATTAATCCCCGGATCGCACTGATCAGTTTGTCAAATCAATTCGTCCCTCGTCGTTCTCAGCGTGCTCTGCGCTCGACGAATTCGGGCAAAGTAATGTACCAACCTGAGTTTTAAAGGCTGTCTTTTAACCCGCTGAAGCGGACTTCGTTGGTTAAATAAGCTCTTATCTTCTCTACATTAGTATCTATAATTTTAATTTCTTCGTCTACCGATATATATTGCATCTATAAGGAAGCTTGTATCTTCTGCTAGAATCCTTTTTTAGGTGATCCTGAGTCTCCTCTGAATCTGAAACGAGACTCAGTAGGATCGGAGATGAACTGCTCTTACAGTTAATTCATATTCTATTTCTGATGATGTTTCTCTAAATGATGTTGCCATCAAGCGCTTATACTGCAACTCTAGATCCAAAATCCATTTTGTTCCGAACTCGCTATTTGGTTTGAAGAACCGACTGTTTAACAAAGGGTAATTTTCTCCCCCTCGTTAGAGAAAATTTGAATGTTGACGAATGCCACTAAATTTTTTGCTGGGCGCGCCAATTTGTAAACCCTAAGCTGCTCAATGGGAAAATTGTGGTTTGGGAACCTCGAGCACAGGGTCGCTTATTTTGAAATGCAACGTCCACAACCCTTGCAACACTCCCTTCGCGCCCTCACTGCAATGAAGTTGGATTCTGTACCGCCAGTTGTCACTTTCAGGTTCTGAGGCTGGAGTTCCAGCAACAAAGTGGACACGATCAAATTGGAACTTATTTTCTTACAGCGGACCAGATAGCTTAAGGTCTGGATCCCTCGTTTTAAGGTAAAATCGCAAAATGATATTCAAAATTAGCCTTACCATACATGGAAGTGAGTCTTCGAATAAGGCCAACTTCTGAATTACATTGCCCACATCCCTATTTAGTGACCCTCGCAGAGAATAATCAAAAAGAGAGGTGGAATGACATTTTTAGTGTACTTGCGGTTTGATTACAGCTGTTCACGTTAGCTAGCTTTCATTGACGTCGTTGGAGAAACCCTCGTTTGGTCGATGTTCTTCGGCAGTAGTTCCATCGGCGTTTGGGACCGATGAGTCCAGCAGCTCCCAAATGCATTGGCTCCCTTGAGCGACTGGATGTCAAACGTCCGACTGGTATGGCGATGGACGGATGATCACCAGGCGATAGGTTGATCCGGAATGGCCACGGGTGGTTTGTGGCTGGATGATTTTGGCACAAGGACGGCAGCTCCTTGAGCTGCGTCAGGCGTCGGCGGCTGGTCGGAATGGTGACACGTGTGGGTTGGCTGGAGGTATTCGATGCAGGGACGACTTGGCTCGCCAGGCGGCTTCGTGCGTCCGACGGCTGGCCGGAATGGTGGCCTCGTGAGGGGTTGGCTGGCCAGATTCGGTACGACGATTTGGCTCCGGATTATCGTTCCGGCCGGAAATGTCTCCGAGTCCACTGGGTGGCCGAAGATGCGATACTGATTGATGTCGTCTCTAAGCCCGAGTCACGGCGTGTACCATCCGAGCTGTCAATATTACACCAAGATGGCGTAAAATAACGTTCCTTCGATTGCTGCCTTCTGATCCTCTATGCCACCAAAATGGCGGTCTGTGAAATTACTGCGTAGAACGGAACCACTCCGAGCGGTCGAAATAAAAAGAAAGAGCCCAATGGACCTTTTCTTGTAGTTTACCATCTTTTTTTATAACCTCTTAGTGGATTTCCTTTTTCTCTCAAAGGCCTGTATTTACAAGCCAATACTAATAACTTTTGAGAACAACTTTTAATCTGTACTGTATACGTTTTTTGTTTTAATTTTAACTAACACGGCCTTGCTACCATCGATAGCTGCGGACAGAAAAAATTCAGCTCAAATCATGTGTTATCTGATAGGTAAAAACCTCAACACAGTTGACAACTATCTAACTCTTCGGCTCAAAGTTTGGCCACACTTCCAAAAAGATTTGGGTCAACTTCTGAGTCTTCAGTTACCTCTACCTTAACCCATACCGCTACTGCCAAATGAGGTGTGAGTGTAGGTGCTTGCTTTGAATGCACTTTAAAATGAGCAGACAGCTCTGCTGCGCATTTTTTTTTCCTGACAACTAAGGATGCAGCCACCAGTGAGGAATGTCAGTTTGAAATTAATAGGGTGGACCATGGAATTAGAGTTCTCACTGGCAGGGGTGACGTTTAAGAAGGAAAGTTGTGGAGGAGCCACAAAATTACAAATTTGGGACCAACGGTTACAAACTGGTTGATAGACTTTTGCTTACGCGTGTAGACTCTAAGGCATTACAAAAGACAAAAGATGTAAATCTTGGCAGCGGACAAAAAGCATGTAAGTTCCCTTCTCTAAGCAACTGAAATGTGACTAAATTCGTTTTCTATGGGTCACGGAAACTCTTGTGCAACATGTGTGCTGCTCGGGTTCCCGTCTGTGGTATTATAGAAGCAAAAGGGGCAGACTGTTTGTCATAGCTTTTCAGCCTAGCTGCTAGCATTTGAGTATCCTGCTTTGCAGCAAGAATCATCAATCAAATTGCGAAGCTTAAGCAGGTTCAGCTTCAGATCCCTTGACATATTTCAATTGGAGAAGTCGACAAAGTCATCGAGCTTTCTGCACCATGACGGCGGTCAGCTCGGCAGGACGTCCTCGAACCTATCTCCAGCGTAATGTGCTGCTGCGTATCGCAATTGGCGCACCGTTTGCGTTCTCTTCCGAAGTACTCGCTATGATAAAGCGCATGGCATCGATGGAAGCAGCTGGAAAACAATAGCTAAAAATACCGACCGAACTAAAACAACCGACAAAACAGCAACTAACCGATGAATACATACTTTCCTGTTATGCATAGGTTCGACCCCTGACCCGCTTCAGTCGTTTCCTCTTCCCGGATAACTTTTGATCTCGGCTTTCTTCGCCCCAGAAAACCAAGACAAAAACCCTTCAAATTACCAAGGTTTTCTCAGCAAAACGCCGTCTCTACCTTCCAGTATCCCTAGCACCTCAAAGCAACCAACATCCTTTGATCTATAAGACCCCAAAAAGTGCCCCGAAATCTAAGCGGCTAAACAGCAAAAGAATGGCAACCTGCGCCAATTAAAACCATCATCTTCAACTCCATTGTCAGCAACCAAGTGTCCACAGCCTCCAACGCCAAAAACAAAAGCCTGCCGGAAGCCCATACCCCAACCGGAACCGCTGGTCGTGGTGCCCTGGATGAATCGGGACGCCGGTAGACTGGACGCCAAGACCCCACCAAAACGACCGGGTCGACCCCGGTATCCAGTGGACGAAGATAACGATAAGACATCGAGATTTCGCAGTAGTCGAGGGGTCCCATTGCGGACGGACCACACCGGAACTGGGGAGCACCCCTCAGCACCGGGGAACAGACGGAAGAGGGGCGCAGTATCTCTCTGCAAGCTATATAACAAGCGCAAGGTATGAAGTCGCTGAATCTCCGGAGGACTTCGAGGGAATCGCGTAAGTGTAACCTACCTGGTGTTATCGAGACCCTTTGTTTTTCCCCGACGCGACCGGACGGGATACAAGCCTGCAAGTAACACCGTTTCATCCAAACAGATCCATCACCGCCCAACTACTGTCGGTACACTGGACGCTGTGATGAGTCGTACTATGCCCAGCAGTTTACTGCAAATTCAGCTCCGATCACCGCCTCTTTTCCAGGGCACAGATGTCACTCAAAGTCAATCCCTCAAGGCGACATCCACTGATAACCGCACCACCTTGGATACTACCGGGGGCCCACAACTCTGATTCTCAAACTAATGCTTTCCACCGGACTACCACAACTCTACCAACACGCCAGCCACCGCTATCCTCCAACAAGCTTGGATCCAAGATAGTCTGTCAACACCTATCTGACTCAACCCTTCCCTCGCTAGTATCTTTTCCTCCAATGGAATATATAATGGCTAATGGAGCAGCTTGCCGAACCTCAAACTGTTAATTAACAACAACCCCCCGCCTGGGTTATCAACGCCCACAGGAGGTAAACCATCATATCCTCGGCTCTATAGACCGCTCCCTCAGAGGAAGATACAAAGGGGTTACAAAGGTAAGGACAACATCCGGCACTCTCTGGCAATAGGGGTCCTCCAGGTATCCCCTTTTGACGTACTAGAGTCGTTAAGGTGCGTCTTCTTCGATGTAGCATGCCAAAAAGCGTAGTCAACTTGTACCTACTCTGTGCTTCGCTACCAGACATCAGAAGCAAAGGTGAGTAACATTATTGATAAGGCTATCTCCTCTCCTTATCCTGAGAGACATGAACGCTTGTACACCACTCGGCCTGGGGCGAACACTCGGAATTTCCTCAAAAGGCTCAAGTCAATCAGTCTTCCAAAATCTATCAGGAGGAAACTGGCGTACCCCAGGTGCCGATTTAGCGGTCACCCCTATTTTTATCGCCATGAACGAGATCTTCGCTTCCACCACCCAACGTTTACGTCTCTATCTACGCCGACGACTTCCCTATTGGTCGTCGTGAGACCTACCACAGGACGCACGCGTATTAGAGCGCAATCCGCCACTGATGCCGTTCTCCGTTGGGTTATCTCGTCAACAACTGCGTACGTGCTCACGTATGTCGATGAAGGCATCAAATGTTAGGACCGTGCGTCAGAGTTGGAGGAACCTCCATCCCCAGCCGTAAAAAGTACTTGGCGTCTCCATCGACCGTAAACTTGTATTTCAGCCTCATTTCCGCTCTCTTTAAATCAACTGCCGTACCAACCTGCCGGGTCAACTTTATCAAAACGCTTTCAAAACCCCACAGGACCAGCAACAGGAGTACTCTACTTCCGCATTGGAAGCCAATCATAGACAGCCAAATCTTCTGTACGGTCTCAGGCTTTCACCATTGCATACCGCAACCTCCTCAACGTTTTGTCCCCGACCTTCGAAAACTATGTTTGGATCGCTTCCGGTCTCCTACCATCCACACCTCCCGAGTCTGCCTGC
Source organism: Armigeres subalbatus (assembly GCF_024139115.2). Classification (NCBI taxonomy): domain Eukaryota; kingdom Metazoa; phylum Arthropoda; class Insecta; order Diptera; family Culicidae; genus Armigeres; species Armigeres subalbatus. The sequence continues at coordinate 59,492,632 of NC_085141.1, read as the reverse complement.
ACCGAAGTAGGCATCTTGCCACTTCGCCACCGCGTTTTAGCTGCTATATGCCTTCAGGCTGCGTCCCTCGCCTTTTCTACTACTGGGAATTACAGGATCCCTCTCCTTGTTGAACGGGACCGGATCTTGCGCGCGGTGGCCGGCGTCCGTTTCCCCCGAGTGGCCAAGATTTACTGACATGGAGCAAGGAGCTAGCACTCCTCCAAAGCTAACATACGCCGTTCCATCTGGGGCTTTAAGAGAGGAGACAAGCAAGGAACCAACACCAGGTGCTTCGCAGATCGGCGAAGAACAGGAACCAGGAACCGAAAATCGCTACATCGATGGTTCCGTTTCAAGACAAGGGGGTCAACGAGTCTGGTAGTAACAACAGTGACAAAAATCTTCCCAAGCAATGTAGCATTTTCTCTCGGCCGAACCGCGGCCCTGCTTATCGCTGCTTTTCATCCTTCGTTAAACCAATCATGGTCCTGACTGACTCCGCCAGTGCAATTACTGCACTTCAAAGCGATCCCCCAAGGCATTCATGGATTCTGGCCATCCTCCAAAATACAACAATCGACAACCTTCGCTTGGATTCATCAGATCCCATGTTATCGTGAAACATTGCATAGCTCGATAAGCCATGAAGCGATAGATGAACTTGCCTTTGGAAAATGTTGATGTCATGTTCATTAAACTATTTCATGTCTGTACGTATATTTATTTGCACAAATATGATCGAAGCTCATGATTAAAACCATTTTCATAATTTCTCTCACTCACTCACTCACATATTTTTTCTCATAACGCGAAATATATTTCAAGTTAAACAAGTTAAATAATGGTCCGTTAAAGTAACTCCTGAATAAAAGATTACGGTTTTGCTAAGCTGCTTTGAGTTTGCGGAGATTGGTTTAAATGATATATCTCTAGCAACCCGGTTGGAGTCCAGTCGACTAAAAACTAGACCGGATGTGACATAACGAAAACAACGCAAAACCCCAACATATTATTTTCATTAGCCTCATTATACAAACAATCATGAAGCTTGTCGTAAAGAAATTACCTTTTCATAAATTCTAAGAATAACACGTCCATCATGACCTTTCACAGTTGTGTCATTTGCAAATAATACTTTAATGCAATTGATTTTATGCTACGCAATAATTTCTATGCTACGAACTCTCACTATCCTCAACCACCATTTCATTGAGCACGATGATATCCTACGCATTGAATGTCAGCGAAACTCTTCGACCGTCGGAATTTCTCTTGAAGGTTGCTGGTTTGTTACCAATTTTCAAAAGCCCCAACAGTTCTTTAAACATTTCTGAATTGGGCATATCTCTCAGACAACGTTTTCTTTGTACTTCATCGCGTGTCATGTATCGTACATTGTACTCGCTTACCAAGTTCAGTGGGTGCAAAAAATCACCGCAACATAGTTTTCAGCAGCATATTTTTTTCCAACCAATTTGAACGCTGTGATTGGCTTATACAAGAAGCGAAGCATCGTAGACTAATCACAGAGACGATACTTTGACAAAAGGTATATAATTTTTTGAAATATTTATTCTAACTTATTTGTATTTATTGATGTACAGCTAGTGCAAATCCTTAAAGTGAACTGCGGAAATGAACGTTACGATTTTGGCATTTCAAGTTGCTACGTTACCGCTTATGTGATACTTTTTGTTTTGCAGTGGTGGTATTTACTACAAATTACAATTCATTGTAATAATGTGATGAATACCTACAATGGAATTCACCATATAGCAGTGGGAGCACAGTTTTCGTCACTTTTGTGGATTATTTGCTTGCGATATAGGCAGTTGAGCTTTGCCTTCAGGTAACTATGCATCGGAAATTGTGTTATTTTGAATCACAATACTCGTACACATCTCCACAGAAGAAGTGTTTTAGTAAATTTAACTACTTACATTGAATTTTTCATTATTTATTTTTGCCTTTCTCGTACAACAAAGTTGTTCGAAAGCTATACAGTCCTCAAAAATGAACTTTGTTAGGAGGCGGAGATCCATAGTATACAAATCGACTCAGCTCAACGACTGAGGTGATGTCTGTATGTGTGTGTACGTGTGTATGTGTAATTTTTTTACAAATATGTTTACATTCGATAATCCTTTCAGTTTTATATTTTTGTTGGGCTTTGCTTTCCATTCACTTGTTACCTACCTACTATTTTCAATTTGAATTTCCAAAGCTTGTAGCCGGCAAGGAGCTAAATTGAGAACAGAAAAGTGAATAGTGAAAGCTAAAAAGTGAGAAATGAAAAGTGGAAAGTAAGTAGTAAGTAAGGTAAGGAATTCGAAGTGAGAATTGCAGAGAGCGATAAGTAAAAGAGCAGACAGTGCAGAAGTTAATAGTGAGAAGTGACTATGAGAAATGAAGTGGACAATGAGAGAAGAGTGAAGTAGAGAAATGAAAAGAAAGAGTGAGGATCAAGGAATGAAAAGAGATAAGTGAGGTGAAATTAGATTTCCTTCAGCCTCACTTCTCCTTTTACTCTACCTCTTTTCTTTTGATTTCCTTCCTTCTCCTTTATTCTTCCTCTTCTTATTCCCTTTCTTTCCTTTTTCCTTCTTCTATTCTTGATCTTCCATTTTGTTTCTCCTCTTTATTTTCTCTTATTCTATCTTGTATTTTACTGTCTTATATCTTTACTATTCACTTCTTACTTTTTGAACATCTCAACAAAAACTTCTGTTTTCCCTAACTCCTCATTTCCAACTTCTCATACAACCTAACATTCCACTTCCACATTAATTTGTCACTTCTCATTACTCATTCCCATTATTCACTTCTCACTTGTTACTTTTCCAATTCTCACTTTTCACTATCACTTCGAACATCTCACTTTCACCTAATTAGAAAACCATTTTGTTTAACATTCGGCAAATAACGTTCAACCAAATGACCCTTTCGTTCAAATAGCACTCTACCAAATTACCCTAATGTCATTTTACATTTATGAAAAGTGTTTGATTATTTTGAAAAAGAAAAAAAAATATTTGAATATTCTCTGTCTTGGAAATACCTCAATAACTCGATAGTCCTTCAATATCGAAGCTAGGGATTCACTGTGGGTAAAGTGGGCAAAATTGCGCTGATAGGGTAAGTAGGTTTTCGATTTTTACAGTATTAAAAAGATAAACTAGCAGCACTATCAGTTTTCGGGCAGGGACTATGTCCAAGGGCTTGACGATCCTCCCAGGCCATCTGCGAGTTGTGGGGCTTCCTAGATGTGGTGAGGGTTTGACAGGGGGCGTTGTTAACGCTCTATAAAAAAGCTGCATGTATGCCGGTGGAAGCCCTGAGCAAAGCGCATATAATGCCAGTCAAAGCGCACAAGTCAAATCCTGGTGTTCAGGTGGGGCTATACAAAACAGCCTGATACGCTCCACCGACTAAGACAGGAGGTTTGCGCAGCACCAATAAGCCATGATAGACTCAATATTACGAGCAATATAAAGAGATGAATTAAAGGCCGTTTCTTCAACATAGCATCATCAACATGCACTGTCCACACGAAGAGGGCCGACGACGAGAAAAGAGCGTTCTACGCACAGCTGAACGAACATACGATGGATTTCCACTGCGGGACGTCAAAATCGTCATCAGTCACATGAACGCACAGTGGGAAGGGAGGAAATGTATAAGACCGGTCGCCAAGGACCGGATAGTCTGCACATCGTATCGAATGACAACGGTAACGATGCATAAACTTCGCAGCCTCCGCGAATGTGTGTCGAAGCACTTCTTTCCACAAAAAAATCCACTAAGAACCAATGGAGATCCACCATGAAACGGAAAAAACCAAATCGACCACGTTCTAATGACGGTAAATTCTTCTCGATACGAACGTTCGCACTTACCGCAGTGCGAATATTGAATCCGACCACTACCTCGTTGCAGTATCTCTCGCTCAAAATCTCGACGGTAAACGCTCGAAGTCAACGCCGCGGCTAACATTGAGCGGCTACAAGACGGTAGACTAGCCAAGAATACGCGCAGCAGCTGGATGGCACTCCAACGGAAGAGCAGCTAGGCAGCGTCTCTGAAAATGGCTGGAGAATATTCGATCCGCCATTGAGCAACGCTGCCTACGTGCCCGGATCAGAGAACGACTGGTACGGCGAATGGCAGCGTTGAGGAGAATGCACATGGGATGGACACCGAGAGGCGAACGAGCACGATAAAACGGCGCGAATGAAAAACTCGATTTTCCGGAGAAAAAGCGCCAGCAGGAAGATCTGAGACCGTGGAGACGGAGAACTGTACCGCGCTAATAACACGAAAGTGTCTGAGAAGTTAAACCGTTCACGTAAAGGCCGTGCCACAGCCTGATATGTAGGACATAAACGGGAACCTTCTTACGACAGGCGTGAGATGATCCAAGTGGGGCAGCACCACAAGAGAACACCTGAATGGCGATTGGCAGAAAGCGGTATGGTGATGGAACCTGAGGAACGCGCCGGACATAATTCCGGCTCCGATCTCCAGGAAATCAGAGGAGATGGCCGGCTGAAGAACAACAAAGCCCTGAGGTTGACCAACTCAGGAGAGCTGTTTAAACACGGTGGTGAGGCACTGGCTAGAGCGCTGCACTGGGTGATTACAAAGGTTTGGAGAGGAAGTTTTTGCTGAGGAGTGGATGGAAGGTGTCGTGTCTCACAAAAGGGCGATAAGCTGGATTGTAGCCAGTGGCGCCTTGGGAGTGGAGTCAGGACAGGTGTCCTACGCATGAATTTTCCTGGGTGGGACGGTCAAAGCATTGTCTACCATGATTCTGAGTAAGAACATGTAAGTCGTGGATGGCAGAATTTGTGTGTTAGCGAAGATGATTTTAAAAAGTTAATCAGGTCAAACAATAATCATAGATGTTTTGGTATCCTAAAGCAATAGACTACTGATTGATTATTGTTTTAGGCTTCAGAGCACTAAAATCCTAAAGCCTCAAAGATGTCTATGTTTTACCGAGGGGAAATAGAAGTTGCTGAAATCTGCAAATGCGATAAATTAAATATTTTAGACGTTATGATTTAGCACGATTGAATGGATTATTCAAAGCCCACGGAAAAAGTCTTCTTAAAACCTTCAAAAGGTCTGGCAAATCTGAGGAACCAGAAACAACAATACGTAACTAGCCTTTTCTGACGCTGTGGTCTTGAAAGATATTTCAAAGTATTAATCAGCTATGACTGCACATGGCGCAAACAACCCGACCAGGCGGCCGAATAATTTGGAAAACCCCGTAAAATGGTCATTTTGGATGGTTCGTCCTAGAAGTAGCGCAATTTTTTCAGACATTTTTGATGGTGGTCTTAGTGTTAATTCTGGTTACTTACTCTGCAACGGCCATGCAGGTGGCTGCAGACCAGACGGCACTTTCCGCAAATCTGGAACGTCCGTGATTGGTCGTTTTGTACAGTTCGTCCTAGACAACTTGTTTTCTTCTTAACGATTTTCTTAAACCATTTCTGATAATGACCAGGAAGTTAGTCAATGCTCTTTACCAACAAATATTGTATAGAGTTTTCCACCTTCACCAAAGGTATAATAATAGCTCAAAATATATGTACTACACAAACAAATGAATAATGATTTCTATCATAATAATACCTAAATAGTAGTCATCGATGATAATAACCCAGGGATATAGCACAGCTGTCAACCCCATACAGATGCACCGTAGTAAACATGAATTTGACACTTTTGGAAATTCTGACAGTTTTGGGCATTCTGACATTTTCGGTTTGTGCACGCTTAATTCAGTTGACCTTTTTCCATGAGTTTAAACTGGGTTAAGTCCTCAAAACGACTCGTTTTTTTTGGCGTGCACGTGAGTGCAATACACGATTCAGAGGAATAAATAATTTTTAAGTTATAAATCTGTGTAAGTCAACGAATAAAAGAGTAAACATATCTAGGTATGTATTTTATGTTTGCTACGGTGATTTTGACTTTTGACTTGACCCCTGTAATAACCACATTAGAAATTCGAGAGATATTGGTCTTATTTGGTCAAAAAAAAGCTATTTCAGCTAAAAAAGCTTTGTTGGAATGTGATAGGAACGCCAAAATACGGAATGAATCGCCTGCTTTGAGCGTCAATTACAGCACTTTACTAGGAGTTAATTTTCTGAAATCAGTATGGCGAAAGGCATCTAAGGTTCGATTTCTCAAAATTAAGCACCTCATCGAAAAAATATTAGTAGTGGACAGTGGACACCTTCCTACATAACCGGTACCAAATAGTTTTTCATCAAAAGTTCCTAATTTTGAGAAAACCCGCGTTAGATGTCTTTCGCCATACAAATTTCTTCCGGTTAACTTACGCTGGCTATTTGCGCATATACGATAGCGCCTGGAAGTGGAAGCGGCGAGTAGCAAATCAGCCACTGCCAATAATTCATTCTAATTGAATGTAAGAAATAAGTTTCTCCTGCATTTCCAATACTAACGGTTACTGTTAGACTAGTCAAGTTGACGGTACAGGATTGAAATGGAAACGCTACGGAAATCCATTTCCTGTTCTAGCGATTGCTGTAACATGAGAAGTATACAAAAAGATACAAAGTAGGCGAATGAAATGGGCCTGAGATCGAACCCAAGGCAGAGGCAGAAACGGTAGTTATATGACACACTTTTCTGAACACATTGGTTTTCAAATCCCAAATAACTGTAAAATGACGACACTTTTAAATATCCTGCGACATCTAACAAAACTGGTTGATCCATATAACACCACTCAGCGGATGTAATCCAAACTAAACAGTTTTTCAGAATAATGGTTTTCATCCTCGAGCAGCTGTGAAAAAGACGGCCACTCTCTTATATCACAGATCCAGGGTTATATAATCAAAATGGTGGTCTCACATGTACTATCACTACTCTACGGATGAATTTTAAACTTCACAATATTTCAATATATTGGTTTCCAATCCCCGAACAATTTAGTAGAAAACGGCAATTTTCTAAATCCCCCAGATCCCAAGATATAGAAGAACTGATATCTCATGTGCAGTAGCACCTCCTTGCGGATGAATTTTAAATTATTCTGTTTTTCAACATATTGTTTTCCAGTCCTCGAACAATTTTGTTGAAGACGGAAATTTTCTAAATTTCACAGATCCCGAAATATCGAACATATTGGTTTCCAATGCTCGAACAACTTTATAGAAGATAGCAACTTTCCAAAACCAATAGATCCCGAAATATCGAACTAAACTGATCTTCATATATAGTAGCGTCACCTTGCGGATGAATTCTAAACTAATTAGCTTCTCAACATATTGATTTCCAATCCTCGAGCAGCTTTGTAGAAGACGGCAACTTTCTAAATCCCACAGATCCCGAGATATCGAAGAACTGATTAGAGATGGGCAAAACAGCTCATGGCAGTGAGCGGATCTGGTCCGTTCAGCTCATTGAAAAGAGTCAGCTCCTTGGATCAGCTCTTCAGTCTTTCTTTAATGCTACATATAAAAGCCTGTCCACGTTAAATTTCCGGACACCCATCATCCCACGCGATTTTTAGAATTTTCACAAACCACTGAGGAGATCAATTTACATCGACAGTTAAATATCTCCGCTTTATGTTATTCTTTTAGCGGGTTTTCCTTCTTGTCCAAAGAGATAAAATGGCTACAAATTAGTTGGACGCATAGTCTCAGTGTCCGAAATTTAACGCATGGACAGGCTTTATTCAAACATAATTGTTAATATTATTATTTAAATTTTAATTATTGTTCAAAAATTTAAATTTAAAAATTTATGTCATTCATTTATTTATTCATTCATTCATCATTCATCTATTTACCTCACTTTGAAATGGTTAAAATAATTTAATTTAAGCTGTAATAATTTGTGAGGTAATAATTTCTATTGAAAAACCGACAATTTTAAACTAATAACATTTATTACGCATTTCCTGACCGTCTAGTTTTGAAGTCTAGGAGTTCATTTAGAATCATCACATTTATTTCTATACAAAAACTAACTCAACATTATTTTCTATTCATAATTCTAAGTTACATTTTGTTGATAACGTTTCTCAAATCGTTAGTTTGAATAATTCAGTCCCTAGTCTATGATATGTATATGAACCATATCACGTGTCATAAGTTTTCTCTTCATACTGGGTGCAGAAAAGCCCCTTTAATTTATTGATATCTCATGAGGTGGACGGATTTTGGAGCTGTATGGATTTCGGTCCCGCACGGTAATTGTCTTTGCCTGATTAGTTACCAGGCAGTTGAAAGCATTGTTTTTTGTAAGTCAAATAAACTTTTTTCTTGTTCATCGCAGTAGGCTAAGTGATTTCTACTAACTTCCATCTAAAATTGTCATCAAATTAACTGTTCTCTTTCTCTCATGGTGTCGGAAACGATTCTTGAAAAAAAGATTATTGAAAAAAAAGAGGATTGTTTATATTTACAAAAAAACTGGCGATTATGTGGAAGACGTCTCTCAAGAACAAAACAAGAACAATGAAGCGACATGGTAATTGGTTGAAGATCACTGAAAATGTACTTCTACAAAGCGAAAGGACGGTTTAACCAGTATTCTAAGATAAGACTATAAATATATGGTGTGGTTGATTAAAAGCCAAGTCTGAATAAGACTATTTCTAATTTTAGGTAGTTATTAACGCCAAAAAGTACTGTTATCCAGATGGTAAAACAATTATTGAGACATCTGCTGCAGTACTGGTAGTTTTCGTGACTGTCATGTGAAAGCGAAAACATTGCATTTTCATTTTCAAGAGACCAAATGAAAATGTAGCCGTCTCCCGGTCACCTGTCACATTACAAGCAGTCATGATGGGAATGTTGCTTTGTTTTGAAATCCAAATTTCCAAACAGTTTTAATAGATCTGTGCAAATAACGATGACTAGTCGATAAAATGGTTGTATTGTTTTTGATTTTCGAGTTAGAAGTATCATTATTGAAGAAGAAACAGCTTGTTTACAATAGTTTGATGCGCTTTCATGAAATAAAAATCCGTGAAAATTTAACAGAATTCCTTTCATTGTTTATGTTTTCTATGAAAGCGGGAGAGAATAAAATGTAAATATCGCGTGACCTCTTTCAATGAAAATGAAAATCTCAGTACTGATCTGCTGAGATCAGTCTGTCAAGCTTACTTAATCATACTTTTTCCAGAATATTTTGAGTGGTAATATAGTGAAATACGTAATCATCAAGCAGAAGAATATGTTGAACATGCCTTCTTTAAAATAACGCGTCTGCCCGGTATAATGCGAAGGGAAGGGTAACGCCTTCTCTAACCTTTGCATCCCCAACCTCTTTTGTGCATCAAAAATTTGGTGATGTTTTTGCTCTAATTCATTTAATTTTTGACCGATTTGGTTGAAATTTTCAGACATGAACCAGAAATTATCATAGATTCAGAGGATCAATCGATTGGACATGTCGGTCCACCGGTTCCGGATTTATACGGAATCCCTCCGGAAGTTCCCTCCAGGAATTCCTCCGGAAGTTCCCTCCAGGAATTTCTCCGGAAGTTCCTACAGAAATTTCTTCGGAAGTTCCCTCCAAGAATTCCTCCGGAAGTTCCCTCCAAGAATTCATCCGGAAGTTCCTCTAGGAATTCCTTCGGAAGTTTCTCCATGATTTCGTCCGGAAGTTCTTCCAGGAATTCCTCCGGATGTTTCTCCAGGATTTCCTCCGGAAGTTCCTCCAGGAATTCCTCCGGAAGTTTCTCCCGGAATTCCTCCGAAGTTCCTCAGGAATTCCTCCGGAAGTTCCTCCAGGAATTCCTCCGGAAGTTCCTCCCAGGAATTCCTCCGAAGTTCCTCCAGGAATTCCTCCGAAGTTCCTCCAGGAATTCCTCCGGAAGTTCCTCCAGGAATTCCTCCGAAGTTCCTCCAGGAATTCCTCCGGAAGTTCCTCCAGGAATTCCTCCGGAAGTTCTCCAGGAATTCCTCCGGAAGTTCCTCCAGGAATTCCTCGGAAGTTCCTCCAGGAATTTCTCTGGAAGTTCTTCCAGCAATCCAGGAATTCTCCGGAAGTTCCTCCATGAACTCCTTCGGAAGTTCCTCCAGGAATTCCTCCGGAAGTTCCTCCAGGAATTCCTCCGGAAGTTCCTCCAGGAATTCCTCCGAAGTTCCTCCAGGAATTCCTCCGGAAGTTCCTCCAGGAATTCCTCCGAAGTTCCTCCAGGAATTCCTCCGGAAGTTCCTCCAGGAATTCCTCCGAAGTTCCTCCAGGAATTCCTCCGGAAGTTCCTCCAGGAATTCCTCGGAAGTTCCTCCAGGAATTCCTCCGGAAGTTCCTCCAGGAATTCCTCCGGAAGTTCCTCCAGGAATTCCTCCGGAAGTTCCTCCAGGAATTCCTCCGGAAGTTCCTCCAGGAATTCCTCCGAAGTTCCTCCAGGAATTCCTCCGGAAGTTCCTCCAGGAATTCCTCCGGAAGTTCCTCCAGGAATTCCTCCGGAAGTTCCTCCAGGAATTCCTCCGGAAGTTCCTCCAGGAATTCCTCCGGAAGTTCCTCCAGGAATTCCTCCGAAGTTCCTCCAGGAATTCCTCCGAAGTTCCTCCAGGAATTCCTCGGAAGTTCCTCCAGGAATTCCTCCGGAAGTTCCTCCAGGAATTCCTCCGGAAGTTCCTCCAGGAATTCCTCCGAAGTTCCTCCAGGAATTCCTCCGGAAGTTCCTCCAGGAATTCCTCCGGAAGTTCCTCCAGGAATTCCTCCGAAGTTCCTCCAGGAATTCCTCCGGAAGTTCCTCCAGGAATTCCTCCGAAGTTCCTCCAGGAATTCCTCCGAAGTTCCTCCAGGAATTCCTCCGAAGTTCCTCCAGGAATTCCTCCGGAAGTTCCTCCAGGAATTCCTCCGGAAGTTCCTCCAGGAATTCCTCCGAAGTTCCTCCTGGAATTCCTCCGGAAGTTCCTCCAGGAATTCCTCCGAAGTTCCTCCAGGAATTCCTCCGGAAGTTCCTCCAGCACGAATTTCTCCGGAAGTTCCTCCAGGAATTCCTCCGGAAGTTCCTCCAGCAGGAATTCCTCCGGAAGTTCCTCCAGCAGGAATTCCTCCGGAAGTTCCTCCAGCAGGAATTCCTCCGGAAGTTCCTCCAGCAGGAATTCCTCCGGAAGTTCCTCCAGGAATTCCTCCGGAAGTTCCTCCAGGAATTCCTCCGGAAGTTCCTCCAGGAATTCCTCCGGAAGTTCCTCCAGGAATTCCTCCGAAAATTCCTCCAGGAATTCCTCCGAAAGTTCCTCCAGGAATTCCTCCGGAAGTTCCTCCTGGAATTCCTTCGGAAGTTCCTCCTGGAATTCCTTCGGAAGTTCCTCCTGGAATTCCTTCGGAAGTTCCTCCAGGAATTCCTCCGGAAGTTCCTCCAGGAATACCTCCGGAAGTTCCTCCAGGAATTCCTCCGGAAGTTCCTTCAGGAATTCCTCCGGAAGTTACTTCAGGAATTCCTCTGGAAGTTCCTTCAGGAATTCCTCGGAAGTTCCTTCAGAAATTTCTCCAGAAGTTCCTTTCAGGAATTCCTCCGGAAGTTCCTCCAGGAGTTCCTTCGGAAGTTCCTTCAGGAATTCCTCCGGAAATTCCTTCAAGAATTCATCCGGAAGTTCCTCCAGGAAGTTCCTCTGGGAAGTTCCCCCAGGAATTCTGCCGGGAGTTCCTTTAGGAATTCCACCGGAAATTCCTCCAGGAGTTCCTCCGAAAGTTCTTTCATGAATTCTTCCGGAAGCTCCTCCAGGAATTCCTCAGGAAGTTCCTCCAGGAATTCCTCTGGAAGTTGCTCCAGGAATTCCTCCGGAAGTTCCTCCATGAATTCCTCCGAAAGTTCCTCCAGGAATTCCTCCGGAAGTTCCTCCAGGAATTCCTCCGGAAGTTCCTCCAGGAATTCCTGCGGAAGTTCCTCCGGAAGTTCCTCCAGGCATTCCTCCGGAAGTTCCTCCCGGAATTCCTCCGGAAGTTCCTTCATGAATTCCTCCGGAAGTTCCTTCAGCAATTCCTCCAAAAGATCTTTCAGGAATTCCTTCGGATGTTCTTTAAAAAATGTCTCTGGAAGTTACTTCAGGATTTTCTTCGGAAGTTTCTTCAAGAATTCCTTTGAAAGATCCTTCAGCAATTCCTCTGGAAGTTCCTTTAGGAGTTCCTCAAGTAGTTGCTTAGGAAGTTTATTCAGGAATTCCTTAGGAAGTTTCTTCAGGAATTCCTTAGGAAGTTCCTTCAGGAATTCTTGCGGAACTTCCTTCAGGATTTTCTACGGAAGATCCTTCTGAAATTCAGGAATACCTCCAGCAGTTCCTTCAGGAATTCCTTCGGAAAATCCACGAGTTTTTAGGAGTTCTTCTAGCAGTTTCTTCAGGAATTCCACTGGAAATTCCTTCAAGAAATTGCTCCTGAAGTTTCTTCAGGAATCCCCGAAGAAACTTCCGAATGAACTACCGGAGTAACTGCTGTAGGAACTTCCGTAAAATTTGCTTAACCTTTTGTCTGTGCTCTGGGGTCAATATGACCCCAGGCCACTTTGAGTGGCTGCCATTTTTTTAGTTTTCAAACGATTCTCCTAATTTTTGGTAGTTTGGTAAAACTCGCCGAGATCTGTCTCCTAGGTGTAAATTCGCTTGAAAAATCTTGAAAATTTGCGCTACAGTGTACTTTTTTTTTTCAAAAAAGCTTACGTTGTTCTGTGCTCTGGGGTCAAATTGACCCCAAATTGAAATTGCTATAACTATTTTAATGTTTGGCCAATTTTTGATTTTTGGGGCTGTTTCGAAAGATAATTTAATCATCTTTCAGATCGTTACCAAAGATTGACTATAGGTGGGCGGGTACATCGCGGGGAGGGGTTTTCGTAGAAAAGGGTACAAAAACAGTGATTTTTCATGCTTATTTTATTATATCTGAAATCCTACCCATTTTGAACTGCACCTTTTCAAAAAGGTTATGCAGGAAGGCGTCTGCTTTGACATGAGACATTGATTAGTTTAGCGCTTGGTCGCTAGGTGGCGGTATATTTGAATTCATTATTTTAGACTACTCAAGTCACTCCGATACATGGAATTTTCCTCATAGTAAGTGTTCTTATCGCCCAATTTTGAAATTTGTAAAGATGACGTCTGTAACAAAAGTTCGTCTGGTGGGAATAGACTGTCATGTGAGGGAATAAATAATAAGGAAATTTACAAATAGGCGGCGCTAGTGTACTTCCAATATTCTTGCATATATGAAATATTGCTTTAGCTTGAGATCCCTCGTACCTACACCCAAGTTGTATTCGGCAACATTGTTCAGGATGTCTAGCACTACAAAGCTGTGCTCAATATAATGAGCACTTCTTCCCATTTTTTTATTTGTGCGATAACAATATTTACACTGAGGAGAATTCTATATATCGGAATATCTTGAGTAGTCTAAAATAATGAATTCAAATATACCACAACTTGGCGACCGAGTTCTAAACTTATCAACGCTTCATGCCAAAGCACATGCCTTCCTGCATAGCCTTTTTATAAAAGTTGCAGTTCAAAATGGGTAGGATTTTCGGATATAAGTAAAATAATCATGAAAAATCACTTGTTTTGTACCCTTGTTCACTAAAACCCTCCCCGCGATGTACCCGCCCACCTATAGTCAATCTTTGGTAACGACCTGAAAGATGATTAAACTATCTTTCGAAACAGCCCTAAAAATCAAAATTGGCGTAACATTAAAAAGTTATAGCATTTCAATTTGGGGTCAATTTGACCCCAGAGCACAGACAACGTAAGTTTTTTTGAGCACAGACAGAAGGTTAAGGAACTTCCGGAGAATTTGTTGAATGAACTTTCGGATGATTTTCTGAAGGAAATTTTGAAGAAATTTCTGAAGTAACGTCCGGGAGAAATTCTTGAAGGAACTTCCATAGGAATTCCTGAGGGAACTTCCAGAGGAATTCCTGAGGGAACTTCCGGAGCAATTCCTAAATTAGCTTCTAGAAGAATTTCTGAAGGAAGATCCAGTATAATTCCTAAAAGAACATCTGGAGGAACACCTGAAGGAACTTCCGGAGGAATTCCTGAAGGAAATTCCGAAAGAATTCTTGAAGAAACGTCCGGAGGTATTCTTGAAGGAACTTTCGGAGATATCATTGAATGAACTTCCGGAGGAATTGTTGTAGGAACTCTGCGAAGAATTACTGCGTGAACTTCCGGGTAAGTGGCTGAAGGAACTGCTGGTGGAATTTTCGGATGAATTCCTGGAGGAGCTTCCGGTGGTATTTAGATGGAACTGTAGGAGGTGTTCCTAAAAAAACTTTCGAAAGAAATACTGAAGGAACTTCCGGAGGAGTTCTTGAAGGTATTTTTGGATCAATTGCTGGAGGAATTTTTGGAGGTATTCCTGAAGGAAGTTCCGAAGGAATTCCAGAAGGAACTTCTGGACGAATTCTTGAAGAAACTTCCGTAGGAATTCCCGAAGGGGATTCCAGAGGAATTACTGAAGGATTTTTCGGAGGAATTCCTGGAGGAACTTCCGCAGGAGTTGCTGAAGGAACTTCTGGAGGAATTGTTGAAGGAACTCGCAGAGGAATTGCTGAAGGAATTTCTGGAGAAATTCCTGAAAGAACTTTCGGAGGAATTTCTGAAAGAGCTTACTAAAAGAACTTCGGGTGGAATTCTTGAAGGAACTTCCGAACGAAATGATGCAGTAAATTCCGCTTCGCTTCCTCCGATCACCAATGGTGGGACGTCGGCTTACTCAAAATTATTCATTACGCCGCCGCCAATCGGCGCACAGGTCTATCCCGGAACCGGTTCCGGGTGCCTGAAACATGACCAATAAGGTTAAAAATTATATTAGAGGCTGTAGCATGGATTGATTGAAGGCGAAATATAAATTCGAACTAATATTGCAAAAATGAATCAGTTCACGAAACAAGTGGTTTTGATTGAATGTGTATATCAATGATAGCAATTATATGTTATTTCCGGCATTTAAGCTTAATGTATCATGAAAGCTTTAATGATGGAATGATCCATTCTAGTACTGCGCAGTTAAAAACTTGTGTAGAGAATAACGTATACGAAAGCTTTGAAAAATGGTTTTGGTTGATTTAAAACAAACGAGTCAGTTTCGAGTCAGACGTGAAAAAGAGCAGTTCGATATTGCTAGTGGTGTTTTGCCGTTGGTGAAAAAAATGGAGAAAGCCGACAATGGTTCGGTCGGGGATACCAGAAACGCTCCCATCGGAAAGTAATGTCGAATTCGTTTTTAAACCTGGGTCAGTGCCAACCCAAACCCTGAATAAAAAAAGATTTTCAGTTCCATCTGTCATTGGATATGTTGGTGTGCGTAGCATCATGTTTGTTTTGATTCGAAACATATGATCCAGGACATCCAGTGCACTGGCATGCGTTGGCCTTGACTAATCAGAACATGATATTAATAAATATGTTTAAGTGCGTGAATTGATTTTTGCGGATAGTGGAATTTACTTTTGGGTGGATATAAACAGTGAAACTGCTCCTGGAATTCATCTCATAGCTCCGATATTCATCCCATCAAAAACAAAGCAATGGAAACGAATTTGGTTTGTTTATTATTTTTGAGATTTTTTTCAGCAGTGTGTTGACAAAAGGAGGCGACGAAATTGATGCTGCATTTCTTTGTTTCCCGATGAGATGAATATATGTTCAGTGAGATGAAGATCGGAACAGTTCCCCTATTTAATTATATTCAATAATCCCGTGCACATTTTTATACCAAGAATTCCGTATTTCCCGTAAATTCATCTATTTCTGCAAAAGTTTTTTTTTCGGAGAACACTCAGAAGCATGTGTTAAAAATTCTCCAGGATTCGCTAATGTTTTTTCCTCGCTACCTCTCCTGATAAAGATAGCCTCACACCTCGGGAAAATTTTCCGCCGGATTTTGGGCCCCGTGCATTTTCAATTCTCAACAATCTCCCAGAGGAATTGCTCAAGGTACTTCCGGGGGAATTTATTCCTGGAGCAACTTCCAGAGAAAACCCTGGAACAGTATTCAAAGATATTCCTAAAAGATTTTTCGAAGGAATTCATCTCGAAAGGATCCCTTGGAAAAAATATGGAGGAATGCCTAAAAGATATCGCCAAAAATTCAAGAAAGAATCATTGAAAGAATTTCTGAAGTAATTTCTGGCAGAATTCCGGAAGAAAATTCTGAAACGCACGAAAATGTTTTTGGAAGAATTTCAAAAGAAATTCTGCCTAAGAAATAATTCTATTCGGTATTCCTCAAATATATTTTTCTGACAATTCTTAGCGGATTTTGTGAACGGGTTTCAAGGGGAATTCCCAAACTTCATAATTCCATCCACCGACCTAAGGACACCATCTGTGAGGAAAATCTCAATGAACTTATGAATACATAACTTCCCTAACTTCCCGGATTAATTTCATGTTAAAATACAATAACAAAAATCATAAATTCCCGGAAAAACGATTTTCAACGCGCATTTTATTTTAATAAACAGACAGTTTCGTTTCTCCCTTCTGCTTGTTTATTCCACCCAGTCCCACCCACCCACGTGGTTTTGACAGTTGTAGTACAGTTGTATTGGTGGACCCGGTGCGAAACCGTGAAACAACCCAGTGCGAACCTGTTTGTTTTGGGGTTGGAACTAGTGCGAACCTAGTTCCAACCTGAGCGAATAAAAAAACACTTTGACAGCAAAAACGAATTCGACATAAGTAATAACTTATATATTATCTCGGCCACGAAACGTTCAATCTAAAATACTTCTTAAATTTTGAAAGTTGTAACTAATAAAACAAGATGGCGTTTGCTACTGAAAATGATGGAAACAAAATGGCTTCTTCGATAATGACGACTCTCATGATTCCATGAAATTGATTTTTCTCGTAGATGCAATCTTCTATGAAATGAAGGGTCAGTCCTATTAATCTGACAATAGTCATTAAAATATTTTAAAATGATGTTCAAAAAACTAATAGAACAAGATGGCGTTTTATAATTAAATTGCGAAAAGAAAAATTAATGGAAACAAAATGGCTTCTCCGGTAATGAAACCCTTCATGAATTTATATTTTTTTTCCTTTAAATTCAATATCGTAAAATGAAATGAAATACAGATCAAAATGACATTGTCTTGTATAAGCATGTCAAATATATCGCAGCATGTAAAACGAAAAAGAATTAAAAGAAAATACACAGGAACAAAACATAAGAGATATGTAATGACAGCGTAGTGACTTGATAAAACATTCAGATTTCAGTGAAAAAATCCAACCCTTGATCGGGTTGGTGCATTCCGCAGTGAATGTTGGACCCGGTTGGGTCAGAAAAAATCCAATCCCCGATCCTGTTGTCTTTGGTCGAGTATTTCGAGGTTACTTGAATGTTCCGCAAAACGACGGATCTGCTGACGATTGAGGTTATGTTCACTTATAACGCCAGACGCAGGAGTGTGATTCTGGTAAACACCCCTATTGTGCATTCAAACCTAATAGGGCAAGAGTTTTATATATTATGTGTGAAAAAGGTTGGTGGTGTACATACCTGATAGAACTATTTTATCAAATTAATTTATTTATGCATGGGATTGATGAGTTGCCCTATACAGTTTTTCACAGTTCCTTTTCGTTTCGCGACTCGAACTTCGCATTTTCGCACGCGCAAATGCAAAAAATGGTTTAAGAATTAGAAAAGACATACGGAATTTTGACTTATAAGTGTCTTTGAAACATTTCATAGGCCTATTCATGTGAACTAGGGATCATATATTAAGAGATGGGCGAATACTTTTCCAGACGATTAAGCAATGTTATTATTTAATTTTGTATAAATATATATAAATGTGGATTCTGAGAGTAGAAGAGGAGAAGGATGTAGCATGGATTGATTGAAGGCGAAATATAAATTCGAACTAATATTGCAAAAATGAATCAGTTCACGAAACAAGTGGTTTTGATTGAATGTGTATATCAATGATAGCAATGATATGTTATTTCCGGCATTTAAGCTTAATGTATCATGAAAGCTTCAATGATGGAATGATCCATTCTAGTACTGCACAGTTAAGAACTTGTGTAGAGAATAACGTATACGAAAGCTTTGAAAAATGGTTTTGGTTGATTTGAAGCAAACGAGTGAGTTTCGAGTCAGACGTGAAAAAGAGCAGTTCGATATTGCTAGTGGTGTTTTGCCGTTGGTGAAAAAAATGGAGAAAGCCGACAGAGGCAAACCTATGTTTGTTTTTTTCTTGATCTGATTTCGAAAAGTCGAAATGTGCGTACAACTAACAGCTTTTGTAACGAACTTCAACTTATGGAATAAACTTCAAAACCGCTTCCTTCGACTTCCGGATTTTCCCGGAAGTGGCCAGCAGTAGAATCAAGATCTAAAAAATGTTATCCTACATTTTTTTCATGGTGAATCATGAAGTTTGATATGTCGCATGCTATGTTTTTTTTTTCAAAAACCGGATTCAAGTCTTCCATAGGGTCCCCGGAGTTGGTTCCAGGTGTCCCGGGATATTTGGATCAACTAGATCAAAAGGATCAAAATTGAAAGTAGAAATCTAAAATTAGTTTCAAAATATCTTTCGCCAAAAAATACCGATGATTGATATGCCTCATGATACATTTCGAAGTATTCTGATATATGTCCCCAGTTAGAGTCCCGGAACCGGTTCCAGTATGGCCATCATGCATCCAAATTCGTTCAGAAGCATCGCAAATAAGTTTTCTTCATGATACGGGTATAAAAAGACGATATTGGTACGAATAACAAACATAAAAGTCAAAAATGTCCTAAATGGCCACCCGACAGACCCCACTGGGATTCCGTATAAATCCTGAACCGGTGGACCGACATGTCCAATCGATCGATCCTCTGAATCTATGATAATTTCTGGTTCATGTCTGAAAATTTCAACCAAATCCAAATCGATTAAATGAATTAGAGCAAAAACATCATTAAAATTTTGATGCACAAAAGAGGTTGGGGATGCAAAGGTTAAATGATTGCGTATGCTCGATATAAGGCAAAGGGAGGGGTAATGCTTTCTATAAATGGACACGTCTGCCCGATATAACGCGAAGGAAGGGGTAATGTCTTCTTTGAATGGTAGCGTCTGCCCGGTACAAATCGAAGGGAGGATATAATGTATAAGGCGAAAGAAAGAAATAAAATATTATTCAGAGAGGAGATAATCTCTTTATAATATGTGGCCCGTCTGCCAGATATAATACATTATTTGTAAGAAGCAATTGAAATTTCGAAAACTACCTCAACATATTCTGGAAGCCCTTCCTTACACCCAACCGGCGGTTGTTAAATTTCCTAACAATTCTGTATAAGAATCTAACAAAACCTGTATAAGAACTGGGCATATGCAAAATTGTTAGATTCTTATACAAAAAATGTAAGCTCTCAAACAAATATTGTTAGAAAAGCCTATAAAATTGTTAGATTCTCATACAATACTTGTATAAGAATCTTACAATTTCGCATATGCCCAGTTCTTATACAGATTTTGGTAGATTCTTATACATAATTGTTAGAAAATCAAACATCCGCCGGTTGGGTGTAGCCATGCGGAAGATGCGTGGCTGCCAAACTAGACTATGCTGAACGTGGCTGGGTTCAACTTCTGGGCCAGTCTAGGAATTTCATCGATTGGAAATATTGTAGATCACTTTTCAACTTAATTGCATTTGTTTAGAATATTCGTTGGTTTCTTCCGGTGGTTGAACTTCCGTTTTTCCTAGATCTCCAGGTAATTTTGGAGAACTTTCATGATGATTGATAATTTCCGCACGTGTGTTGACCTCCTGATTCTCGATATCCGTGACTACATATTACCGTTGTTATCCTTCGAGTCATATAGAATCAATCAGCGCAATTTCTTTGAAGAAGTGTAACACTTTCTTTGCTTGGTCACTGTCATCGGCTAATGCCTCTCTCGTGTTCGGTTGGAGTCCAATTTTCTACGTGCGGCATCGTATCCTGGGCAATTGGCTATTATATGTTTGACAGTTAGTGGGAAGGTTCTAAATTATATCATATAAAAAAAATCATTCGGATCAGCATGATGGCGACTTGAACTGGGACAGCAGTGAATATGTCCAAGGGCTTGACGATCCCTCCCCTGGCCATCTGCGAGTTGTGGGGCTTACCTAGGATGTGGTGGGGTTTGAAAGGGGGCTTGTTACTCCTATAAAAAGCTGCATGTATCCGCAAGTAGGCCCCACCAAAGCGACCGTGTGCCGGTCATAGCGCACAAGTCCAAATCCTGGTGTCAGGTGGGATACAAAACAGACCTGATACGATCTCCCTCCGACAAGACAGGAGGTTTGCGCAGACCCAATAAGCTGCCTGTGAAACCAATAATTACGAGCAATATAAGAGATAATACGTTTGCATCTGTGCTGACGACATCGAGATGGTAGAAGAATTTATGTACTTGGGCTCATTAAGGTCACTCCTGACAGAATCTATGTTTCAAAGTGCTCGCGTTTTCGGGGGCACACCACTCGATACGGAGGCGGCGGACAACTGTCATTTTTGTTAATTCAGCTTTGCTGCGTCGCATGCGTGAAAAAATAAAAATGACAGTTGTGCGTTGCTTCCGTATCGAGTGGTGTGCCCCCGAAAACGTGAGCACTTTGAAACTTGGATTCTGTCAGGAGTGACCTTAATGATTGCCGAAAATGA